>NW_010556830.1:0-67728 GCF_000687285.1 Phaethon lepturus
CTTGGCCTTGTTGAACCTCATGAGTTTCACGCAAGCCCACTTCTTGAGCTTAAGGTGCATTGCTGTAGTATCCTATGCCGTTTTTCATTTTATTTAGCTTGAGCTAGGAGTCAGCTTGCAAGTCTCAGCACAAATATGTAGCAGCACATACCACAGGGGATGTTAAAGGGGTCCTGTAAAATCAATCTTCCGTAAGAGCCTTTTTTTCAGAGATGCATTTATAAAAAGTACATGGTTTTCTGTTGCAGATATATGTCTACAAGTAACCTATCCCCTGCTCTGCACACTGGCTGTCAATGGGGTGTCCTACAGGGACAACGAAAAAGTAACGGCATGTTTAATAAAATAGCCTGGTATTCCCCCCTGGGTGCTTCTTATGCCTGTACTTGTGGATGACATTCCTGTGCATGAGAATAGCACTCGCGTGCTTTCCGCAGGGGGAAGGCAGAGTGGCCCGACAGAAGCACTCCCATTTCCCCACCCCGGCCAGAAAATGAGATGCCGGGGTGACTTTTTGCTCTATTTGTTAAAGCAGCAGGCAGAGGCATTTTTCAGTCCCGGCGGGTGCGTTAAGCGGCCCTCCTCTGGCAGGGCAGTTTTTATGCCCTTACACCCGCGCAGTCCAGGAGGAGGAGGAGGAGGAGGAGGAGAAGCACCAGCCCGCCGTCTGTGCTGCCTGCCAGCCCCCGGCTGCTGCTGGGCGCCGGGTGGTCGCTGCGGCAGGCAGGTACCACGCTGTTCAAAAAGGTAAGTTTCTTAAGTGCACTTTCACACGCAGGCATTAACTTACTCGTTTTATTAGGAAGGGCTTTAGTAGTTGTGCAGGTCTCGGGAAGCATGTGCAATTGATCTTCCTGCCTACACCTCACGGTGAAGGAGGCAGTCAGACAGGCCGGGCTCTACAGAACACTACCTGTGCTGTCTGGACAGGGATTTAATTTAATTCAGATGTGTCCCCAGCTCTCGGTTTTCTCATTACCGACTTATGGTTCCTCTTTTTCCTCTGTACTCTTTTGGATTTTGCTGTATCTGAATGAAGGTACCCGATTAAAGACCAGTATTTTGGAAGCGCCTTCAAATGTAACAAAAAAGCCTAAAGGAAATCAACAGCCAGCTAACAAAGCATGCATCGAACAGTCTCTGCCAAACCGGTGGCAGCATCCTACTGCTATTTTTCTCTGCCAGGATGGTTATTTTCCTTGACACCAAAGCTTTGCCCGTCTCCCCAGCATTTTAAAGATTAAGCCTACGATACCATCAAACTCCTTCGGTAAGGCATAGCTCGCATTACCTATTTGAAACTAGAAAAAAAAAAAAATTAAGCTGAAAGACTAGGGAGCCTTGTAGTAACTTAGAAATAAAAGATTCATTACTTCAACTCATGCTGGGAGAAGACAATTTATCAAACACCGAGTACGACTTCTGCCAGGTGTGCACCGAACCACTGCTGATCCAGGCACACGCCTGGTAAGCACGCTCCGTATCACTTACCCTTAGACGGGGCCTTCCTATTCCCAAGATCTTTGCAGCAATTCAAGGTCAGATCACTTTCTTTACTTTTTAAGCCCTTTTCCTTCCCAAGCCTCATTTTATTGTGTTAAAAGTGAACAGCCCTCAGAGCTACACAAAAAGAAACTGGGATTTATTCCGTCTCACACATCATCAATGAAATTCTTAGGCAACACATGCTGGCCTTTTATTACTAATTAATTGAGCCGGCTAGAAGATGACTCAGGTGCCTGTTTATACCTTAACCTGATGAAAATGTAGACTTTTAAGCAAAACAAACAAACTGCAAGACAAAATTTTTAATTTGAAATCTGGCTTTGTTTTACTTGGAGACCCTAATGTGGCACCTCAGGGAATTTGCAGTTTAGGTGCTTGTGTTTCTGTTCCCTTTCATGGGCTTAGTTATGGACCGGGTCCTCTGGGAACTGTCCTCCACGGAGAAGATCTGCTCGTAAGGTACTTAAACTACAGCTGCCAATGTGAAAGTACTTCCAAAATAAAACTTTTCAATTACCAGCTACAGCTTTACTAATTCTGAACCACAGCTTTTCAACTAAAAAATTTGTAAAGGCATTTGTTTAAAATTAAAATGCTGTTTAGTGGAAAAGAGATCCTCCTATTGAAAAATAGCTGTAATTGGGACATTTCCCAGCCCTTCCACAAGGCCATAAGTATCATTTGATTTAAGCATCCCAGGTAAAGCTTGCATTTACTGTGGCCCAGGCAGAGGTAAAGAAATAACAGAGTCCTCTAACCCTTTTCAAATAAAGCTGCTTTTGCCATTCTAAAGCTCTAAATGTCTGCTCCAATTGACCAAGGAGACAAATTCAACAGCACAGTTACAAAAAAACAAAACCCAAAATACACTCTTGAAGCTTCCTTGCTGATATTTTCTGACCAAAAAGTCCAGCTTTCAGTGGACTTTCACAGTGGTCAGATTATATTAATGAATCCTGGTCCCCAAGAAGCAGGTTTTGGGAAGTTTCCCATTATTGTTCCCACTTTTGGTTAACCCATAAGTGAGAAGCTAACCAGACTCAGAAAGCTCCTCTTAACTACACCTGAAAGGAGGGGGCATTAAGCACATTTCAGAAATAGAAGAAAAATTGTCACTGCTGCTGTTTCCTAGTTGTAATCTCACTCCCCATCAATGATTAGGTTGCTCCTAGTGCTCTTCCTGCGATCCTGTGATTATTTCCTTCTCTGCCACATCTTTGTGCAGTGCAATTCTGGCCTCATCACCTGCCTTTTCTTGACGTGACTCCCCCAATTCAAGGGGAAGGGGATCGGCCAGGACTGACCTCCGACTCACAGGTAAACCCTCGAGCCTTGCTGGGGAGCATGACCTCCCCATTTTCTGTTCAAAACTTCTGCCCCACGCCCTGTCACATTTCCCCACAGCTCTTTCTTCGATGCAACGGCACCCATCATCTCCTTCAGCATGCCCAGGTGGTCCTTCTCACAAAGCCTTCTAATCTAAAGCAAACTGCAAAGTCTCACGTAAGGGACCAGACCAAAGACAAGCAGAGGCAGGCAACGTTTTTGGTAGAGAGCAGTGATAAGCTCATAGAGATGTTCTCCCAGTAACTACGGGGAGGAACATCTTCCTTAGACCTTCCTCTTGCTCCCTGCTTCCACGGAGCAAACCCCTCCTTCCTCCTCCTCCGCCGCTCCCGTGGCTGAGCACCACAGCAGCAACAGCCGGTGGACACCAAGCCACCGCGCGATCCCCTCGCCATCCAGGTCACCCTCTGCTCCTCACCCAAAGTCCCTTCTCAGCCGGGAGCTCGGCAGAGACCACCACCCCACCGTCTCCCTCCGAGGCAGCTCTTGACCCGTGGCTCCTGCTCTGGGGGACACCTGCCATCGCCCCCCTCCACAGCTGCCATGAAATCCAGTCGAGCATAAGGCAGGTGGGCTGCAAAATTAAATGGCCTCCACATCTGACTGTATCAAGAAATCAATTTGCCCTGTTGATTTATTGTTAGGTTAACTGAAATTTGGCTATGATGGGTATTAAATTTCAAAACTCTGTCTGAGTGTGTATAGGAAGGAAGGAAGGAAGGAAGGAAGGAAGGAAGGAAGGAAGGAAGGAAGGAAGGAAGGAAGGAAGGAAGGAAGGAAGGAAGGAAGGAAGGAAGGAAGGAAGGGATGAAATCACAGACAATGGCAACGGCCAGTTTCTTTTTTTCTGCCAGTAAATGCGTGTTGGCACGACGCCGAATACTGCCAAAGGTTTCTTTTCTATTTCAACAATCAATACTGACGTAAAAGCCTGAGCGTTAATATGCTGAAACCCCACCTTGCAGAAGACTTAATGATATGTTGGCAACTCAATCATTCTGCATTTGTGTTTCAGCAATGTCAAATGGCAGCAGTTAAGCAGAAACCTGCTGGCAAATTGACAAACAACAGCCATGAAGCAATTAAGTGACAACGCTGGAGAATTTTTCATTACGTATCCTGAAGAACAAAAGGAAGGGAAAGAAAACCAAACATGCTTGTTTCCAATAAATTCTCCCAGAAGACAGCTTTGTGGAGCGTGAGCTGCACAGGTAGAGCGGGTCTTAAGTTTTCAAAAGTTATGGAAAAGAGGCATTTTCCCAATATGCTCAAAAGAAACTCACGCTCCAGTGTGTGTCAAAGCCTGCCAGCTTCCGCATGTGATACTTGATGAAGGAGGTCACTGTTTAGGAAAAGGTCTGACGCTTGCCTGAAGTACAGCGCGGGTGCCTATAAATCATGCTCTTGCTACTTCACACTATTTGGGAAGGAAAAATAAAAGCCTCCCCATGCAACCGGTTTTTCTTGAGAGAGCAAGCAGAGCCTGGATGCCTACGATGAGTGTGCCTTCAGTTTCTGTGTCTGTGCACAGCTGGGGAGGGTGTGTACCAAAGACAGCATCAAAGCCTCACGTGCAAAATCATCAGAGGGGCTGGCCAGATTTGCGGGCTCACAAACACACAGGAGGAAAGTCCAAGACCATTTCTTGACATTGGTACATTGCTTTACATGCGAACTCAAAAATAAAATACACAGGGGCAAGGCCTCCGGCTACTAAACGCAGACAGAAATGCTATGACCCAACCCTTTGCTCAAACCAGGTTTGTGTTCATATTCCTGAAACCCAAGAAACCTCTTCAGGCTCCAGCTACAACTCTTCCCTGCAACAGCAGAGCAGAAGAAAGAAGGTTGTTTTTCTGACATGTGAAAACCACGTCAACACTGAAGGGTAACTTCTCTCGCTCTTCCCTTGTGCAGCTCAAGCCGTACGGAGAAGGGAAACCTCAGCCTCTTCTCTGCCAGGGCTTCTCCTGCACGTGAGGATCACCTGTGAGAGGCAGGTGTGACGCTGCCCACCCTGTTGGGCAGCACCCTCGCCTGACCTCTGTTTCAGAGGGATGAAGGGATGAAAAAATCAGGGAAATGATAAAAGTTTCCCAACAGTGTTTAACTATTCCCTCCCTCCACTTTATGGGTCTTGTTCACAGTCAGAGCTAGAGGTGAAGCAGGGATGGATGAAGCCTTAGAGCATGCTGCTGGAACAGCCTGATAAGAGCACTCCTAGGGACAGTAATTTTTTTTTTTTTAGACTTTTACTTAAGTCATTTTAGCAAAACAGGTTGGCATGTTGCTTGTTGCAATTCTTCACATTTCTCCAACATCTCCATATCCCCCACACTCCAAATACATATCTGAAGAGTCTGTTCCTCTGAATGAATTTATGTCCTTCAGAAAGTACCACCAAGTGTAAACATCCAAAGCAAATCAAAAGTCAATAAAGAAGGAAAGACACAGAAAGGAAAAAGAAATGAAAAGTATGCGCATCTCAGTGGTAAACTATAATTAAACACAAACCACTACTATAAGGCATAAATAATAATTAAAACACATATTGTTAATTTTTTGCCTCATTACTCTGAAGCATCACACAAATCTCCCAGCCTATGCAAGCAAAGATTCAGTGGCGACACGTGGGACTGCGTTTACGCCTTCCAACTGGTAGAAAGCTTCCCACGAGCAGGCTGGGTGACACTTCAGCATATGGTTTCCTGCCATCCACAAGAGCGTTGCACAAATGGCAGCAGCTGTGCTGGAGAGGACGGGGTGGCACGGCGGAGCATCCACCAGCAGGACTGCTGAGGAGGAGTCGGGCTGCTCCCTGCTACCAGCACCCAGAGCTCGGCAGGGAAAGCGCCCGTTCAAATCAGCGCGGAGCGATTTAAACCGTGAGCGTGAAATGCCCGTCCGGCTCTCTTCGGGGCACAACAAGCAGCTCAGTCGAGCCTTTGCCACGGGGTGAGGGGCGCAGGGGCTGCGCGCTGCCCCGTTTTGCTCCGCGCTGCCCACCCTGCAGACCCACCTTGCCTGTGGCACCCATCTCCTGGGCAGTAACTGGTGATCGCTACAGTCGCTCTTGGTTTAACATCTTTCAAGAGCAAAACGTTTCACTTAAATCAACAGCGGTGCTTAAAGCAGTTCCCAGGCAGCCCTGGGAAGCGAGGGAGAGCGCTTGTACATCCAACGAGCTGAAGAAACAAGAGGCTGGGGCAGACTTTAGCCAGTGTGGTTATAAGAAATGTGTATCACCGTAAGATCTGGGACCTGCAGAGTTTTAGCAGCTTCTGTCCTCAAGAGGAACTTTCAGGATGACAAATCATAAATCATGATTACATCTCACAGCAAAAACTCTTGAAAAGCGGTTTGTCTTCTGTGTAAGATGGTTTGTCGTATGTACAGCCATTCAGAAGATCTATCGCCCCTGGGCCACCTGGCTTGACAGGACATGACCGTGACACTGCAGCATTTGCTTTCATGGAAAGCTAATAATAGGAAAATTAATCAAAGGGAATCTAAATTTGCACAGAGTAGCAAAGACGAAAACCAGCAATGTGCTATTAGTCAGCTCCGTGTGAACCGTCAGTAAGAGTCTGAAAAATCACAGTTTGCAGGTACCACCTCTTTAAAATTGACTCTGGGAATAAAAGTAGTTAAGTTGACAATAGAACCGGCACGATCAAGAATGAAAACTGAACGTAGTCTTTTATATACCCTGGAAAGTGTCGTGCTTATTTATGGAGTCATACAAGTAGTAATTAATCACAGTAAAAACAAAACTTCTTAACTAAAGCTCTGCTGTTTCAGTGAACTAAGGACTTGGAGATAACGGTGAGGACCTGGTCCTGGCTGATGGTGCCGCGGAGGGCTGCGGTCCTTGCGACACCTGAGGATACGTGCAGACAATACGCGCTTGAGCTGCGCACAGCTCCTACCTGGAGTAGGAGGTGAAATGCTTCTCCGAAACTGTTTTGAGGTGCTAGGAGGTCTTGGGAACACCACAGGTGTTTCCAAGAGGTGGTCTTTATACATGGAGAGGAAGCGCCCGAACAGCTGGGGAGCCTGTCTGCCATTTCCAGAAGTGACTTTTGCAGTTCGGATGGGGATACCATGAGCAACTCTCAGCAGAACGAGACAAAAGGAACGCGAGCAGGTACAGCATCATTCTAGCGCTTCGGCCTTGCTCCCCAAAAAACAGGGAACAACAATGTCCATCACCCCAGAACAGCAAAGGATGTTCTGAATCTCTTCTTCAGCGATGGGCAGATGGAATACAAGCTGCTCTATAAAGAGAACAGCATCTCCCAAGGTTACGTTGTAGTTTATATCGTAAACAAACAGGCCCAACTTGCCTTTTACCTTATAAGGTCCATCTTTGCACACACCAAGATTAAAAAATGTTTCAAACTCTGCCTGGGCCAATGCACTGGATGCCTGCGGTACAACCGAGAACGAAACGACAGGCTTTCTGCTTGTCACGTAAGTATATTCGGCATCCTCCGCTTTACCAAAATGAGAGCTCAGTTTTACAGGGCAACACACCATTTCTCTTAGGATGTTTAAAAACTTGAATGCGAGATCGTCCCATGCCAAGCTCATCTGATCTCGTAATCCCAGCTAAAAGAGCTTCACACCTTCTAAACACATCCCGCACTGCGTCAGCCCGTCACTCAGTATCCATCAATATTTACACCTTCAAAGATCTCTTTTTCCTAGTAACACATTGTTTAAAGCAAAGTGTTCTCAAACTAGATTTTCAGGGCCAGGCTGGATTTCTAGCAGCGAGTTCGCAGCTCTCGCTGCCCAGAGAATCGGTGGGTAACACCAGCCAGCTGTTTAACCGTGTCAGCACAAAGTCCCTCGTGTTCTGCAAAACCCGAAACCTTCCAGACTCCCTGCTCTTTAATAAGTGGTACTGTCAACACACTGCTGGCATTGTAGGTCAAATTCTGGTTTCAGTTAAACTGCTTTAATCCAGTTAATCTTGATGAAGCGGTGTGGATGTATAGAAAATTCCTACACAATATAGAGCTTTATCTTACAAGTAATCTCCTCTGAAACAAAGCTGAATAGCTGGCAGCCTCCACGAAGGAAAATATTTAGTGATTTCTCGAATGCTGGCCGTGGCCTTTACAAAGCCTAGGGATGCTCTGAGAATCTGCCCTTTCGGGCAGAAAAGAGTGGCTGGATCCTAAATCTTACCCGTATAATCCTGTGCAGGGGTCCCGCTGAAAGGACTGGCTGCTGCACACAGACATTTCAGAGCAGACGCTGGTCTACAGAAAGTCCCAACCAAACAGCTGAGAGGACTTCTAACCCAAGTATGCAGCGCGGCTTCGCGAGAAACCACCAGACTAAATACGCCTCAACGGCCTGCCTTGCAAAGGCAAGGGCCACCGAGCGCGTCCCGAGCGAGGGCTTCAGGAGCTGGCGGTGGGTTAACACAGAAGAAAACAAAGAACAGGAAAAGCCATCTGCTGCTGCAAGTTAAACAGGCAATCTCCCTGCAATGTGCTACTTGAGCAGTTCACGGAGGGAAGACGGCAAAGTTGGCTACATTTAGCCTGCCAGAGCCACGGAGAGAGACACGCTATAAAACAAACAGGAGCTCCCTCGAGGCAACAGAAAAACACAAAACAAAACCTTGTATTCGAGGCAGTATGGCAGTTATGTATTTAAGGTTGCCTTGTGTTCCCCATTCAAAGGGTGTCTTAAATCCTTTAAATAAACCCGAAATCTCACATTGATTACTCCCCAGATGACACCATTTTGGTCAGGACCACGACCCGGTTTTCTCAGCCGCTTGCCAGAACCCAGCCCTCTCGCTCGTTTTTTTGGTAAAAGAAATGAGTTAGAAGTCAGCCCGCTGTGCAATTTTGAGAGCCTTATGTTTTTTCAGGCTCCTTCACCTCCACAACGGCAGCATTTACAGCCCTGGAATTTTACACAATTCTTTACGCTGTAGGTCACGGCAAGAAAAAAGAACGTTTGGGGGAAAATACTAAGAAGTACTGCATAAAAGCCCGTAGCATGAATCTCTGCTGTAACTGCTTCATTTGATCTTTCTTGGTGGAAGCTGACAAAGCACAGGACAGCTTACATTTTCCAGTGGTGCCTTTGTAACTCTGCCACCCAGCCCGATACCTTTGGTTTGCTTTCCAGCCTTTCCACATCTTTCTTCTTGGCTCCTTGCCTTGTGACTCAAGCGTTTCCTTAGCAGAAACCCTCTCCCACCTCCGCCCCAGAAAGGACTTTATGGTCCAGTCTGGCTACAACTCATCAGAGCTGGGTTTCCTTCCGGCAGACACCAGGCAGGTCATAGCTCGGAGGTCCCACTCCCAGACCCTGCTTTGCCGGGATCTTTCCACTGCAGTTTTTTCTCTCTCAGGTGGGCTTCAGGGAGGATAGAGGGGTAAGGAAGAGCCCGGAGATGAAGCTGCCCCAAAAATGGAGCGGGCAGCTGTCTTTACCATCTGGCAAAGCTCCCAGAGCTCAACAGAGGGAGCCCCACTCCGGCGAATCTTGCCGGGATTGCTATGGGTGGAGAAGAGACTTTTTTTTTAACATAAATAAATGCACACCAGGAAAATCTTTCTGCTCTCTTCCTCCCTCCCTTCATGCAGACGTTAACTTAAAGGTTGCACAAAAGCTTCGCCCATCATTTCAATCACCGAGAATCAAGAAAATCGGCGGCTGAAACAACACAAGCCACTTTGGCAGCCTCAGCTCACGGTCTCCAGCACCCAAATAAAACAACCCAGAAAAATTTAAAAATGAAGGGATTTTTTAATTTATCTTTCTGAGGTGACGTAGGGTTGTGCAAGCACCATGTTGGGATCATTCCTCCATACAAAAACCTGCATTTGCTGAGGAGTTGAGGAGTCTCTGAGGGTGTCGGAGTATTGCAAGGTTTGAAGGGTGAAACAGGGATGGTTTTACAGGGGAGCAAGCAGGGCTGCTTCCAGGGCTTCCAGGGAGCACAGCAGTAGAAGACAAATGACCGTGATGACCATCTGGTATGGGAATGGGATGAAAAAGTGCATGTGCTAAAAGCCTGCCCGCCTAATGGTGATGGTGGCAGGGAGGCTTGTAAACTGAGATGGGTGAATGACGAGAAGGCAGCCTTAATTCTTATTTCTGATGACGGGGAAGAACCAGAATTCCTATTCAAACCCTAGCACTTCTGCAAAAGGTAGTGTTTTATTTGCTTGCACTGCTTTTACTGTATGCTTTATGATAAATAAGTGTGGTGCCCAGGAAGCACCTCTTTCTGTTGTGTCCTCCTCACCGCATGTGACCACAGAGCAAGGCCCTGCACTATAAAACTGAAAATATATCCTCTGCTTTCCTCTTGTCCGAAGTTTTCATAAGGCAGCTTTAAAAAACATACTATGAGAACTTTCTGAGGTGGTATTAACAGTTTCATAAATGTTATATTACCTGAACTGTGCCTTCCCTGAACTGACAGGGCGTTTGATAAATGCACCGTGGGCTGCATCCACGGTGGAGCTAAAGAACATGTTTCCTTGGTAGCTCAATTGTAAACTTCAATAGGTGGATAAATTCCCATGTCACTAGAGAATATTTACAACTGAACTTTATTTATCAGCCCTTACCAACAGCCCACACAAATACTGTTACACAAAAATCTCTATTGGCTCTTTTCTCATAGTTACATGAAAATCACAGAGGTTTCTTTTGCACCAGGAGGGGCTTTATAGCCAGCGAGATGAAACTGCATTAGGAGATGCTGACGTTGAAATATTCTTGGCTCAAAATGTCAGTGTGAGAGGAGTTAGCTCATCCACATCTGCGCTGTCTGAGCAGCCTCCCCATCCCTTCGCTGTCGGGGACCTTCTCAAGTGAGAGCACATTGGGGCTCTCCATGCTCATGGCGTCTGAAGAAATGAATGCACCAACATACTTGCCAGAAATTTAGAGAGATTATTTTCCCCCAATTTGCTGTGATTAGTAATATTGAAATATCTGGTATCCATTAAAAATGAAAAATCCATGCTTTTTAAATCACAGCATTTCAGATCTGTTTAGCAAAAGTGCCACTGTGGTCACTATTTCCCCAAAAGAGGACCTTATTTTTTGGGATGCCTGCCCTCTCCCTGGTGGGACTGCAGGGTCCCTGCCTCCCCACACCCTCCTTCCGCTTTTACCTCCCATCCAGGTTCCTCGCCCCGAAATGACTCACTAGCTACAGTTCACTGACACGCACCCTCTTCATGAAGATGATGAGGAATCACTTTCAAGCCTCGGTCCCGCTGACAGGACATCCTAGCACCTTCCCGCACGTTAGCCAGCTGACTGGCACGGGCTTTAATCATCTCAGGCTCTGAGGAGTGCCAGGTGATCGGAGGAGAGGGCTGCCCTGCACCTCCCGTGGCCTCGCTGTGCTGAGGAGGTCAAAGATCATCTCACGCTCCGACGCCTCCAGTCCTCATCTCCTCCACGGTGGGGAAGGTCTCCCCCACCACTGTGCTGGGGTCCCATTAGGAGCAGTTCAGTCTCTCCCCTGGCTGGAGCAAACCTCCACGCTGTTTGATGTTCAGAAGCAACGGTAGTTGGAGCAGGCAAGGAAAACATCAAGGAAGATACAAGGCTTCATAATGCAAATCACGCTTTTATGTCATTCTCCCGAATCCCCTTCGGGGGGAGGAAAGTTGATTATCTACAGAATATGGGTCAAAGTTATGCCTTAAGGATCTTTCGTCACTTTGGCTGCTTACTGACATACTACGGGGCTCCTTGGTGCCTTTTCAGGTTAATACTTTCAAAGTGCTGTCCCTGTGCATCATCTTCATCATCATAACACTACTAAAAAAATTCATTTCCTGCACCTACTCCCAGGAGTTTCTCACATGTTGAATTTAATTGATGCTTCCTCCTGCACTCTGAGGAATCATTAAAATGAATGCTACACATGTTTGGAAGCACCTCAGATTTCGAACTCTGCATGGTTTCTAATTAAAGGGACACACACAGAACGCTTGTGCTACATTCCACTCCTCTCTTATGGCTATTATTATTACATACATTTCAGCAGTAGTCAAAAGAATCTCCTCTATCTCACATAACAGGATCCTGATTTAAACTGCAGACATTGATCTGGGTGAAAAATGTCTTTAGGAAAGGAAAAAAAAGGCTTGATCTGTAACTAGCCCTCTGACACAGACACTGATAGTAATGACCTAAGCCTTTGAATTTCTGGCTAACTTGGACAATGCAGTACCCAATGTTAAGCACTGGTGCTAATGAAGTGCAAGAAAAAAACCCAAACAGCTAGAAAAAGACTTTAGGCTAGATATTAGGAAAAATTTCTTTACTGCGAGAGTGGTCAAGCATTGGAACAGGCTGCCCAGGGAGATGGTGGAGTCACCATCCCTGGAAGTGTTCAAAAAACGTGTAGATGTGGCACTTGGGGACACGGTTTAGTGGGCATGGTGGCGTTGGGTTGATGGTTGGACTTGACGATCTTAAAGGTCTTTTCCAACCTTAATGATTCTGTGATTCTGTGAAAAAAAACAGCATAATCTGCAATGATGCATGTGAGTGATGAAGCAGCATCCCTGCTGCCCGGGTGTCAAGGTCTCTGCCGCGACAGCCAGGTCACTTGTTTTGAGGATTGACTCTTCTCCAAGGTGAAGAACATCAAAGGGCTTGTTATGCCCTCAGTCATACCTGATGTATTATTGACATATTTGACATACTCCTCTATCATCTGTGGATGTGTTTCTGCAGAGCACAGTCAAAGCTGCAGATGTGCTCAGATCCAGAGTTTTTGGGAGTCACAACCCTGCACACGCCATGCCGTAGGGTATGGCCTTGGTGCTCACCAGCCTGTCGACATGGGCCTGACAGGGCAGGTGGGAGCAGCCTGGCATATTCAACAGCACTTGCATGCCTTCCCTTCCCATTGTGGTCCAGGCGTAGCTGGAGGTGGCTTCATCCAAGGGTGCCTGATGCTCAGACATTTTGGAGGAAAGGGCAAGGGTGGGTGAGTCAGCACTACTCCTACCCTTCTCTAGCTACCATCTCCCTCCCAGCTGTCTGGTCTCTGTGTGTCTTGGCGGTAAATACTTGATTCTTGGGCAAAACTGCCTGACTTCAGGTACAACTTTTTGAGATATTGCTCAGCTTTACCTTCAGATATCTCAGGACCCAAATGGCCAGGGGAAGCAACCAGCCCTGAAATCTTGCGCCAGCTAGTTACACATCTGCATCATCAGCACTTGCATCTGACATCAACAAAACTGCACAACAAAGTTGATTCTTTGTAAGAAAATATGGGACAATGAACCTCAAAGGGGAAAATATTTCACATACATTTGCAATTAATATATAGCCAGCTCATAAACCCTATCTTGCAAAACTATACAGTAATTTTGAAAACTGCAGCTACGCCTTGCTAGATGCAATGACCTTAAACATTTTCCAAGGCCTGCTTCTGACTTCGCTTACATGAATGTAAATAAATCAAGAGCTCCCCCACTGACAATAATGACAGTATTCCTGATTGTCACTGTTGTGGTAGCACACTCAAATTCCGTGGCAAGTGACACCAGGGGAAATGCTATGATAGCAATCCTATACTGCATTGCATGCATCTTTTGCCACCTAGTAATATTTAAAATATGGGATGCATTTGCTTTTTGAATGTCTTGTAAAATACTATAAATAATTCAAACCAATAATAACGGGATGCCTGGGCATTTCTTTTTCGAGTTTAAGAAAGCAACTGTCTAACTTGGTGAAATAAACTGTTTTTACTGAAATAGTTTTCACTGCTGATAAAGAAATGGCTTACAATTAGATACACTGCATATTAGCAATAGAAAAAGCCTCAACAACAAAGCAAAATAGTGCTGGTGTATACATTTTTATTACTTAATTAGTCTTGTGTTTGCTTTTGAATCCCTTCAGAGTAGAATTGAACTCCTGTGTCTCTACCCTGGGCTAATGCTATAATCACTGGGATATTGTATAAAATGGGAACACTGGCTTCTCCTCTGGCCATGTTATAAATCTGAAGAGCATTTTGCTTTTCAAAGACAGCTGTTAGACGCCTAACTTCAGGAAAGGATTAGGGCATATCTCTCAAATGGAAGAAGAGACTTTGGCCTCTGAGAGGGGGAGAAATAAGAACATACTCCCACCCTCAGCACTTCCCTAGCAGCTAATTCAGCACTCTGGCTTCACCTCTCCCCCCCTTCAGCAGGATAACACTTCAGGATCCCAGCCTTCCCTAACTCTTCTCACTGGGTGATAAGTTTAGGTGACCAGTTCAGGACAGTGGATTCTGGTATGGGAGCGAGACACCTGCAAAACAGACATGACAATATTGAGCTTCTGGGGTAAAGCAGGGAGTGAAGTATTGCTTGGAAAAAATACAAATGTACTGTGAAAAAGACTACATCCTGTATTTCCATGACATCAAAACCAATTAAGCTTTGTTTTCCTGCTCCTTAGGCTTAATTATTCCATCATATCGCCTCCAAAAAGCTATTCATAGTTTCACGTGTCACGTGACCTCAGCATATCTCTGAAGACTCAAGGTTTGCAAGTACATTTTGTGAAATAGCAGCAAGTGCTATGTGGTCAAGTGGTCCCTCTCTGAGACATCCCCCTTTGTGGAGCTGCTGGAGAAAGTTGTAACCCCCTTGACTCTCTCAGCAATGGGACCTAGAGGAAAGAGCTTGAGAAAGAACCGGCCAAGGGTGTGGGTTTATGATACCGGTGAGCCCATCTTTATAGAATCATAGAATCTTTAGGCAATCTTTGCTGGTTAAAGCGTCTGTGGGTTTAGCTCCCCGAGATGACTCCTCAGGCTGCAAGATGAGCACAATGCACCACACAAGGAAAGTAATGGGACTGGACACCCGATGAGAGGGATCAGATGGGAACCAGAGCCTCTTTTTTCAGCAGCATGCCCCAGAGGGGATCTAGAGGCTCAGCCCTGCCCTCAAACCACAGCTTCAATAAGTGATAGATACAAGTCTGAGAATGAGTGCTGGATACCTCATTTGAGCAGATGGGAATCAATGTGCTGAATTTTAAAGGAACGGAAGTTAATTTCCATATGATGCCAGTGCTTTCTTTTCACCACCTCGGCCCTCTGCCTGCCAGAACCTCAGCTAAGGAATAGTCCACATCTTGGTTTGAATGTTTCTGTGGAGTCAGAACTTGAAAGAACATGTCTGTGTTGAGAAATTTTGCATAAGTCCATTACAGCACAACAATAACTCAACTGCAATTGCCTAGCTGTGCAGGCTGGAACAAAACAAGTATGAGCAAATACAGAATCTGGGCAAGCATAAGAAAAGTCAAGAAATGATGGACAGAGACCCCTTTGAAACCACTGGACTCCCACATGACTGCTGAGTCTAGTCCTCTGCAATCAACACAGAACATTGGAATAATTTATAGTCTTCAGATTTTCAGACTTTTTTTTCCATATGCTCCAGTTCACCATAGGCAACAAAGCACCTCCGAAAACCCTCTCATGAACTTAACACCAAGTAGGAATGACCAGAAGCTGTAACTCTCATGTGGTAAATGAAGAGAGCAAGAGACAGAAGAAGCATTGCCAGTGTCCTGCTCCTGATCACAGAATTATAGAATAGTAGAATCACAGAATGGTTTGGGTCAGAAGGGACCTTAAAGGTCATCTAGTTCCCACCCCCTTGGCATGGGTAGGGTTACCTTCCACTAGATCAGCCTCATCCAACCTGGCCTTGAACACTTCCAGGAATGGGGCATCCACAACTTACCTGGGCAACCTGTTCCAATGTCTCACCACCCTCATAGTAAATAATTTCTTCCTAATATCTAATCTAAATCTATCTTCTTTCAGTTTAAAACTATTATCCCTTGTCCTATCACTACACCTCTTGATAAAAATTAAAGAGGGGAGCTCAGCAAAGCTTGATAAGACAGCTTGCTCATCACATGAGATGATAGGTACAAAGAAAGATTGAGAAACCCATCACCAAAGTACTTCTTTCTACTGAGCGGAGGAGAAAGTTTCTTCCTGACCACAAACCGAAAGACTGATGCAACCCGGAGCACATGGCAAAGACCTACCAAGCGGACACTTGGTACAACTCTCTGAGCACCCTGACCTTTGTCCTGGCTCTGGATATGGCCGATGCTCAAATCCTTGCATGAATGCCAACCCCCCATCGCAGCTTTTTCACTCAGCCTGCAAAAGTCCCGCAGCATGAGATGAAGGCAATGTAAGCACGATGCAGTGTGACAGTAGCTTTAAAATCCCTTTCGGCATACCAGTGTAGCAAATAAATAACGATTCCTGCTTCTAGAGCACTAAACATGCCATTATCCCTGCAAGAACCTGATAACTGTAAAAATACCCAGATAGATAGGAGGACCGTTCAGCTAGTGAGATCCCATAGCTACTAAATCAATGTCTTCTCACACAAGCAGGAAATGAGAAATTATGTGTTCAATAGTTGAAAAATACAAATGTCTCAATAGAAAAAAAAAAGGTGGAAAAATCAAACCCAGTTCCAAAGCATTGCACAGAGAAGATGACATCCCCTCAGTTTGGTCTCCATTACAACCGTTGTTGGCTATTTTAACATGAGAAGTGCAAAAAACTTTGCAAACTTGCTTTCAGACAAGGTAATTTCAGTAGAAGTTGAAAAGTGCTGATGACAGTGGCAAGATCCTGTAGACTGAACTCTAGAAAACAATTAATCTGTGTTAATGATGTCCAGAGGAAGTAACAGGAAATGTTGCTTAAGGGAGATCAAGCCCATTTTATCCTTGAGCAGATACTACATGAAAGGGCAGCAGCAGCTTAAGATATTCCCTTCTATGTTTGCCAGTATTGACCTTGTTCAAGCAAATTATCAGTCTCCCCATCTCCTCTGAACTCCCATCATTATGAGTGCACACACACCCTTGATGTCTGATATGCATACATTATCTGCATGAATTAAACCAACTTGCATTTGTAGGCTGAGCAGCTGGTCTGAAATTTACTCCAGAAGAAAATAAAAGAAAAAAGTCCAAAAACCATATATGCAGCTGGGATTGCTTATGAGTGAAAAATGTGGTATCTTTATAGCCAACAGCATATGTATTCAGTATGCAGATCTACAAATATTGGATTCACTGCCAAAATCATTGTTAAGCAAACTGGCTGACTCTCTGCATTTTCCTGATGATCCAGAAGGAACCTGCTGATGAGCAGGAGACAGAGTACTTTGCAAAAATTTCGGATCACGGATTTATGGTGTGCACAATGCAGTGCCATCTAGCTTGTCCCAGAGGAGCTGGTACGTCACTGTAGCATGGCATGTTTCTGACCGGGCTATGAGCTGGGATGTCAGGGAGGTGTCAGCACCGTTGTGATGACCTCCGCTGGTGTGGCTATATTGCTGCAAACTAGCCTGTCTGGAGCAAGATCAGGTACCTCTGCACACAGCTGAGGTGAGCGCTGTAGACCCACCTAACAGCATCCACAAATGACACTGGAACAAGATTCTGTTTTCAAAGGGACTTAATGGCCTCCTGATGTGCAGAAGATGACACACACAACAGCCTCTTCCTCTGCAACACTTAACCAGAACAGCTATATTGCTTAGTTTGCAAGATCAAAAATAGATAATTAAAAAAAAAAATCAGTCTTCATTTACGTCTCTCTTTGAAACATGAACAAATGATAAATTCCCCCCTTCTTATTTCAGATAATGGAATCTATGTAATAAGAATAATTTTTAATAGAGCTTCTCTGTGTTTTTACTGAGGGCATATTTTTACCCACTGCGTGGAGCTGACTTTGCGCATATTCATTCTACTATTTTAGCAGTAGGAGACTAGGTTAACACACCAGTCATTCACTCCTGGAGATCTGGATTCAGTTCCTGGCCTACATGACAAGTGATAATGAGTTTGGTTATTGAATCTCCAGGGGATATTTGTTCACATTACTAAGCAACCGCATAATTTGGCAAGACGTGTTAAGTATGTGCTAAGGATAAGACCAGGGGCCAATTGCTCAAATGACTGACACAATGCAGCCTCCCTCACATCACTACACCAAACTCCTCCTTTGTGCAGTGCTGCTGGAGGTCAGGAGAACCGTGCGGGTTTTTCAGCGTGTCAGTACCAACACAGGCCAGTGCACAGCAGCGCAAGTACAGAAAGAAACAGCACCTACGTCCCTACTATCAAACTCAGCACATAATCCAAGGTTACTTTAATGAGCTATGCATCCTTTTTTGAGCACTTGCTGCACCCAAGCAACAATAAAACACAATGCAAGCTGAAAAAAGATAAATATTGGTATTTAAAAAATAATTACATAGTAGTTATTTTTGCTTGCCTATTGGCAGGCTACTCTTCAGGGTTTGCATCTTAAGGCTTTTTTCTGCAAACACAATGTTTAGAAAGTTTCATTTAAACAAAATGAGAACCGAAACTCTTGCATGATCACAAAACTCCCTAAAAGAGTATGTTGGTCATTGCACCCAGTAACACTGGTATGTCACGTTGGATAAGCATTTCAGGCTTGAGTTTCCTTAAAACAGGCAGGTTGCTTCTGTAACCAATGTGGCAAAAGTAGTCACCTATCCTAAGGTTACTTCCAGGTGATCTTTTGATCCTAGTCCAGCTGACTGTGCTCCAGCTTCAACAGGAGACACATGCAAGCTTTTATAGAAGTCCTCTAGACTGGTGGCACAACCACTGGGAGAGCAGATTGGGTCTCTCAAGGATGATACTTATGGGTATATAATTGCTACGGTATTTTTAAAAGGTCTGACGACTTCCTTTCCCTGGGTCTCTATATAACAGATCTGTGAGTTCTGAACACTTCTAAGGAGCAGGTCCATCCCAGGAGTTGGGAAGAGAAAGGCAGACTTTGCCTGTCTCTCCATTAGTGGCATGTGCATTGGTGCTAAGTGCCCAGAGCCCAGGCTAGCAGACCTGTCTGCACACTCCTGCACCTACGGACCTTGGAAACTCTGGGGCCAAACGCTGAGGTGAACAAGGAGATTTAGATACTCGAGGAACAAAGATGGTGTTCATCACTTTTTGGCACCTTGGTGTCTTCATCTTTTAGGTAAGGGAAAGAAAGCATTCTGGATCCTTTCCTTGACATACTGGAGCAGAAATAAACCTTTTTCATGGGCCATAGCCATCTGCTACAGATTAACATTCAAAAGGGGTTAACACTTCCAGCATGTAGGAGATCCAGATGTCACATCATCACCCAGTTGTATGACAGAAGTCAGAATTCATTGATAGCTTCTACAGGAATTAAGGTTCAGCACCTGGCAGGCTTAAACCCATAGCAGAGAAACAAAACCCAGGAGTTAGCCTGCTCCCATTCCAACAGGAACGATGTTCATCGTGGGGGTGGCTGGTAGCTGAGTAAATCTGGAACGGCTGCAAACCAGGAAATGACTTGTCAGCCAACTCCAAGTCTTTTTTTGGCGCACAAGCCCCTTGGGGAGAATAGTGGCAGGAATGAGGCATTTATGTCTGATCATTTGGGAATTTTATGAATAAAAAGATAAAGTTCACTTGCTGTGAATCACAGAAAACCAGAAAACTCTCCCTGCCACGACCAAGAAAGTGTACGAATAAAACTTCATTGAAGAGAATCCATGGTAGAGCCTGATGTTACTCATAAACAAACGCCAGCAAGCTTATGTTCATCGTGAGCTGGGACACGCAGCTAACAATTAAAGAGCTCCTGTTTACATTTGAAATAACGGCGTGGCACCGTTCCAGTTTCCACTGAAGGTCTGGACAGTGACAACATCTGAGCCGACAAAGGAAGGCGGACGCGAGCACAACGTCTCATCTCACGCAGCAAGCTCACGGCAGCCGGGCAGGACCCGGGGCCCCACTCCCGCTCACGCCGCCCTCGCCTTTCGGCAGTGCCGTGCCTCTGAAGCGCCGGCAGCCACCGTGGTAGCAGTAACTTCGAGTATAGCACCGTGGGCGAGAAAGACGGTTACAGCCTACCTGGTTTGCCAGCCCATCTACAGAAACATTGAGTTGTGTCAGAAATGCCAGAGAAAACATTTGCTTTGATTTAGAGTGCCTGCCTTCTATTTAGGGGATGCCAGAGACTCCAAGAGTGTGAACAAGCAGCAAAGTGAGGAAGGCATCTAATCTAGCGTTTGAATTTATTTTATATGTATTTTTCTCTCTTCTCTCATAACACTTCACCTTCCCCAGCTTATCTTTAAATCAAGTTCTGCTCCAGCCTGATGTGGTTCTTTGGAGTTGTATAAACCTGTCTGCTCAAATGCTCCACCCGCAGAAAAGCTGTGCCAGCTTTAACTTCATCAAACCAACCATAAATCCTAGATGTGCCAGAAAATGCTGCTGCAATGGCAAAACCAAGCCACGTTTTTCAGGTCTCCTGCAGGGAGAATGAGCCCTGAACCCCAAGTGAAGGACTGTAAAAACCAAGAAAACTATAATTGCTTATTGCTAATTGGAAGACCATTAATATAAACACCACTTCCCTCACGCATGAAGCTGTCTCTCCTCCTGCCAGACTCTCTTTTAAGGATGGTATCTTCATTTATTAGAGCATTAAGGTGCATTCACCTCCTGCTAAAAAGCCCAACAAGATAACGACAGGAGAAATATGAATACGCATCTGAGACAGGTGAGCTGGGAGGCCATCCAGGGCCAGTGTCTTCTCCTGGGCACTGGCAATAAGGTTCTGCAAAAAGCATCCTACAGCCATGCCAGAGCCTCAGACAAGTGTCCCCAAGAAAAGCATGTTGCTCGCCACAGTGTCCAGTGGTCAACAGATGCTTGACCAACAACAGAGTGGCAACTGTCTCCAAAAGTAATGATGCCCTGAAATCCCCAGGCAGATGGGCCTCATTATCAGTAGATAATGGTGTAAATCAAGCCTGAGCTGCTGGAGAAAAGGCAACCCAGGGGAAATGAGAGTCAAGAGCCATTATACTTTTGGCACATCAGATACTGAGATATTCAAGAATATGTTAACAAAAGGCCTCTTGACTCAAAAATCTGCCTCTGTGTCATGCGAAACATGAGCCGTGGCAAATTAAAAAAATATCATGGCCTGATCCTATTTATGGCATGAATTGGTGTAATGCTGACAGTGTCAGTAGAGCTGGGGCAACTCACACCAGCTGAGAAACCGGCCCTATACATTGAATATACCACGCATGGACATCTCTGACTCTTGGAAATCGTTGAGATGGCATCTGCTGCTGGGATTTCAGCTGAAGAGATTAAGCAGCTCAGGAGGTTGGCAGTGGGATACGGGCGCTTCCATCCCCTGCTCCTGGACGCAGTTCAGCCCAGGTTTACACTGACCTTTGTGAATAAATGGCTGTGACAAGAGAGGGACCTGGCTGATGTGCTCTCCTTGTGCTCCCAGCAGAGATGTTTCTGCACCATGGAAGTAATGCATGGGGCAGCTTGGTTATCTCGCCAGCAAGAAAATGATGGGAATGCAGTTAAGCAGTCTCACCTGTCCCTCAGGCCGAGGTCAAGGCATACTGCTGGGACAGGCATGTGGTCCCTCTACCTAGGCAAGGTTGTAGAGATTAATTATGAAGATTATTAATTTGACATATTCTATCCAGATGAAGCTGGCATTTTCAAGCAACTCCTGGGAGACAGAAATCTTCAGAAACATTTTTTTCAGGCAGCAAGGTAAAATTAATTGTGTTAAAAAAGCCACTTCTGACAGACTACGGAGTTCAAAGGCAAAACTCCATTTATGCTATCTCTGAATGTCAAAAACATCCTAGCTAAAAGAACAGAAAAAAGCCATCTCCTAACTTTCACTCCAAAACTACAAGAAGGACGTTGAGTTGCTGGAGCATGTCCAGAGAAGGGCAACGAAGCTGGTGAGGGGTCTGGAGCACAAGTCTTATGAGGAGCGGCTGAGGGACCTGGGGTTGTGCAGCCTGGAGAAGAGGAGGCTGAGGGGAGACCTTATCGCTCTATACAGCTACCTGAAAGGAGGTTGTGGCGAGGTGGGTGTTGGTCTCTTCTCCCAAGTAACTAGCAATAGGACAAGAGAAAATGGCCTCAAGTTGCGCCAGGGGAGGTTTGGACTAGATATTAGGGAAAATTTCTTTCCTGAGAGTGGTCAAGCATTAGAACAAGCTGCCCAGGGAGGTGGTGGAGTCACCATCATTGGAAGTGTTCAAAAAACATGTGGACGTGGTGCTTCGGGACATGGTTTAGGGAGCATGGTGGTGTTGGGTTGATGGTTGGACTTGATGATCTTGAAGGTTTTTTCCAACCTTAATGATTCTGTGATTCTATGAAAACCAGGAAAAATTTAGCAGGGAAAAAATAAACATCAGGGATCAGCAGACCGCTTTGGGTAGGGTCTGGCCAGTGCAGCAGTGCTGTGGGAGGGCACAGGGGTTGCATCACTGCATCTGTAGTGACATGCATCCAGGTTCCCTCCGCGTCCTCCAAGAGGCGAGGACCAGCCATGCCCTCATAGCACATGGCTCCTCTTCCCTCTGGGGCTTTCAGACATGCTTAAGAGCGGCTGCACCCCGTGGCTCCCCTTGAGACCCTGATTTTGCTGCAGGAGGGAGCAGCAGCCTGCATGGCATCCCCCTCCCGCCCTGCCGGCTGGGTGCCGCGCAGGACTGGGGCCATGCCCACCGCGGTGGCAATGGGCGCACGCTCCCGGGGAGGGCAGCTGGAGCCTCCCAGGGCAGCTGGCAGAGGCCCTCTGCAGCTGCAGGAGCAGGACTTGCCCCAACACGGTGAGGTAATGACACAGTTGGGGTCTGTTGAGTTTTGTAGCTGGAACAGGAATTTCTCTGGAAACGCTCGCTGCTTATAAATGTAAAAAAGTAGTGTGCTTATACAATGCTGAGACTGAAGGCTCAAGCAGTGGGACAGATAATATAATACTCCTTCTGTGGCAGTGTCATTAAATAGAACTTTGCATAGAAGCCAAAGCACAGCACTGCAAATCTCTCTCTCCCTGGCAAAATCCTCGCTGCCTGCCTTTTTCTGTATTACTCATTACCACCAGGAGAATGATTTATTTTGAAATAGGAGGGAGAGGAGACGCTTGGCACCGCGGCTTTGAAGAGTTCCAGTCTTCTGCTCTGCAAAAAGTATTCCGGCAAAAATACCATTGGGGAAAAAAAAAAAAAAAAGGATTGCACATTAAAGGAAGGAGAATAAAAGATGTAGTGTGAATTCCAAGACGAGTCACATCCTGTTGCCCCCTCCTCAACATATGTCCTTATGGTAGTATGACATCTCCTGCAAGGAGTCTTTCCTTGATGGGGAAATTCACTGAGGAAGGTCAGCACAAGGTCTGTGCAAAATGAAAGCTCCCCCCAGCCTGGTGTTATTAGTGCTAATGGGAATGACTGCTTAAAATGAGGCAGCAAATAACAATTGCCTACCACCCAGATAAAGGATGGACACACTCAACGGGATGGCAAATATTGACATAAATTCTGTGTACATGACACATATGACATCTGTGGAGGGGAGGGCATGAGACAGCTGAATACTCTGTGGTTTGAGAATCGAGAAACTCTGCTTAATTAAGCTGTGCTGACCCCTCGGCAGGGCAGAAAATACTCTACTTTCCTGCAGTATGTTGTCTTTATTTTAACGCAGTTCCCTGAGGGGACTTTAAGCACATGGGGCACCTATCAGTTCCCCAGTCTCTTTTCATAAGTGTCCAAAAGAAGTAGAGTTCTTTGGCTGGCCTGACACAATAATGATTTCCACTCCTGAAAAAAAAAAATATGTAGTAATCTTAAAACTCCCTTCCTGCATTTAGTTTCAATTTCTTATGAATTCTACTGACATCTCGTCATATGCCAGAAGGGCATGGGACACCAAACCTTAGAGGTGCTTTCTACAAACGCACTAACTCAGGGTAACCTGCTGCAGATTTCTGATGGCTACCAAATTATTCCCAACCTCTACAGTTACAGCTTCACTTTCCCTCTTTTTTAAATATCCTAAGAAAGCAGGCCTTGAAGATGACCTGAAAAGCGCATCGGAGATGACGAAGATGAGCAGTTTTTTGTTCTCATTCTCCATAATGTGGCCACCAACACTCAGCTGTCCAGGTCTTTGCTGCTTCTCAGGCTACCTGACTGACCCCTCATCTCTGTTGCAGGCTTTTGTGTCTTCCACCCAGCTAGTATTTCTACCACCATTAGCCACACAGGTTTTCACTGAATTTTTCCCATCGTTATCTGGTTGATGGGCAGTTGTCAGTTTGCTGCTAACCCTTCTCTGGCTAAGCAGCCCCGGGGGCCAGCTGAGTTGGATAAGTTTGATAGTGGGGCGATGCTGACTGGTTTGTCAGGAATCAATCACAAGCTGCACAGCTCTCTGTTTATTAAAAGGATGCCATCATTTGATCACGTACATGTAGGACAGCCAGTTAAATCAGACTGACAACCTGTTGCCAGCTCAGTACGAGGGACAATACCAGCGCTGACAATATGACAGCTTTCCAGCGAGGCTGCTGTGGGAACGGGCCAAAGTGACGGTGAACAGGCGATTAGAGCATCCCATGCCACAGTCCCAGAAAATCCCAGTGCAGAGCAGTTTAACTACTACAAACACGTTACGTACTTGTCTTCTTTCATTAGATCTTGCCTAATCTCATTAAGCTAACAACCTAACCAATGGCAATAAATGTCCCCCCTTGGGAGGGACACACGCTTGTGCCAACAGCAGCTCTTCCATAGGGTCGGAAAAGAGAATAGGGTGTAATTTTCCTATGCCCCGCCAATCCCAGGTGCCGGTGAGGTTCTCCAGCAGCAGAGTGTAGGCCATTGCATGCCCTGGGAGACTCTGCCTTAGACCAAGGGACTGGTACTGTCAAGGATGCTTCTACAACTGGGAATGCACCAAGCCTGCAAACACACTCTCCTCCTGGTCTGTGCCAGTAACATCTTTCGCTGCCCGTGAGACGCTGGCCCCCTTCTGCGGAGTTCTTACATTCTTTAAATATTGCACAAGATTATATTCCCACATCCAAGAATGATAAAAATTGGCAACAGGCAGCAGATTTACTCACTCAGATTTATTCTTGTACCAGCAGCAGTGAAAATCTGCCTCCATGCTTTACTATACGGAGCACCATTTGTGGAATTATTCATTAGCACTTCATTTATAAATCAGACTTTAAAAAAATTATTGGCAGTATCTCCCTCTTTCAAATTCCAAGCTTTAATAAAAATATATTTCCTTTTCAGACTTCCATGTATATAATACCTAGCAATAATTTTTTTAATAATGTTTGTAAAATTTGGCTGTACATCTTTACCGCTAGCTTTTGTTTATGAACCATGGGTGTGGCATTGAGGACGGGTTTTAATTAAAAGGGAACATGCACATAGGACAACTCCTTTTGAGCCACCCATCATTTCCTTAAACTGTCGTCCCAAGGGAGAAGGACTATTTTACTTCATTTTTTTGGCTGGTCACCAAATTGACTGCTTAAGACAATTTGCCGCTCTTGGCTCCTCAGGGCACAGCCACAGGACTGGACACGCCAGGGTCTGGTGCTAAAGAGCTAATGGGGGCTGGCGGATCCCCCAGCCCTCCCTGCCTGCTCCCAGCCCACCCAGCCCTGGGCTTAACGCATCAGCTGAAACCTCAAGGAAGGGCAATAGCTTGCTGAGATGATGTGATTTGACCACACGCCAAGCCCCCATGCCTCCTGATCCACTCAGAAACAGATTTGCACAACGTGCATGTTGCTCAGAAACATCTGAAGAGATTAATAAGTGAGGAGATTAATCCTGCAAACTACTACTCACATGAACGCTCCCCCCCCGCTAACACCAAGACTCATAAATGCATCGGGAGTCTCCAGGTTTTCAACTTACCTAAATGCTCCTGCTCCTGGAGGCCAGTGAAGCCTCCTGGCCCTGCTCTGGTGAAGAGGAAAATCCATTGGAGACCTCGACACCGGCACATCCGTCAGCCACTCCTCCCCAACAGGGACAAGCAGAAGCCGGTGATGAATTTCCCCTTTAATCACATCCGGTGTTGCAAATGTATTTTTTTAAATACAAATGTATTTTTACAAATCAGGAAGGTTTTAACTCACACCTTCACAGAGGTGAGTACATAAAGCTTGTCTATGTAAAACTTCAGTGGTGAAACCTCACCAGGTGATTCTTCTATCTCAAAAAGAGGCGGCATGCTTTGCTGAAAAACAAACTATCTCACAGTGCATGCATTCATTGTACAAATTTATTCATTTAATAGAAATACTTAAAAAAACCCAGCTACTCATCTGATGCTCTAATCAAGAAATGACAATTGCCTGGGACATAAATATTGCTGTTTACTATTTATAACTGTTAATAAGCCTCATCCCATGAAGTAAACAATTTTCATTTCTAGTCCAAAAGATTCTCTTTAGTGAAAGAAAAAGCACAATCTGATTTTTCAAAACATAGCAAAACTGGACAGAATTTGAGAGGCAAATATTTAGTTAAGAAATTTCCTCCTCACCTGCTAATCCCCATCATTTCTCACCATATATGACACTCCTGCATATTTCAATTTACACGGCACATTTGCTCTGACGATTTATTAAATGGCAAAATAAGGTGGGGGAAGAGAGGCCTTATGTGGGAAGAGAGGTTTAGATTAAATCAAAACCCAATATTGAAATGCGGCACTTTTTGGTAATCTGCTTTTGAAGTAACATGAATTTAAATCTTAGACATAACCTTTGATCTAACTTTTTTTTTTTTAAGTAAACACATACAGTACAACAGCTGCAAGCAAAAACTGCTATTAATTTCTGGTGGATGGAAGGACTACTGGATACTGGCATTTGCAGGGCTTCAGCGCTTCACAGAGAGAACACTGAGGGCAAGGTTTGTGGTTTAGGGATCAACACCTCCTATCAGCAGTGCTTTTCAGGAGAGCCTGAAAAGGCCTTTTACAGCCTCTTCATGCTATAAAAATAGCCTAAAATTGTCAAACTTGGCTCTGGGTTTCCTTGAAAGTAAAAGGAGTTTTCCTACTGAGTGAAGAAATGCTATCTGGCTTCTGCTTCCAAGTATGAAGTGCCCTGTTTTACTCTTCGCCTGTGGTTGTTTTCCTACCAGGAGGGTGAAATGGAAAAATGTCCAAATTCAGAAAATCAGTCCATACATGGAACAGGGCCACGTACCCATTACATTACAGGCTCTGTCGTCTTCTGTGATAACAGATGTGTATGCAAGGAAGAAATTCAAGAAATGCTGCAGACCCCGGAGCGGAGCAACCCGCGTATGCAATATGATTGGGCTATTCTTTAAGACCCATTTTAGGGGATGAAAATATTTCTCTAGCAACGCTGCGAAGGTAAAAACAACTCAAATTATCTGCTGTGTAAGCACCGTTCACATGAATGAAATATGCCCAGGGACTATGAATCTTGTGACAGACTTCTCCTAGCTGTATTATCCATAACATGCTCTACTTTTTTTGATAGGAAATACATTTCTTTGCTCCTTTATGTTTGTTTACTTTGGCCTTCTCATTTCTACTTCACATTACTCATATCTGTTAGGCAGCTGGCTCTGTTGGGATGATAAAACTGACAGTTTCAGAGGCACATATCCTTGCTCCGAGCAGAAAGCAGCTTGCCTGTACCACTCACAAGAAATTCAAGCGTGAAGGCTCACCCAAGAACATGGTCAAACCCCCTTCTGGGAAGCGCTATGGACACACGTTGTCACTTTCTGGTTGGAAATGCTCACTGCAAGGGCTCTTGAAAGAGCCCGTATGAGGGGACGTGCTGATGCCCAGCCAGGGGCTTGCGAGATGCCACCACGCGGCATGGAGAAGCTGTGGCCCTTTCTACCAATGCTGGCAACAGTGCTGGGCTAGCTGTAGCGCAGATCACCACTTCCCAAACACAAGCCCAGCAGCAGTGACAAAAAGGAAGAGCTATCAGATACAAGCAGGAACAAAGTAAGAAGTTGGTATGCAGGCAGAGCAGAGAACATAAGGAAACTGCAATAACCACTTTATAAACCCAAAATTACATAGCAGTGTCTGAAAAATAGTTGAGATGACTACATCAAACAATACCCTCACCAGCAATTCTTTAAACTTCCACTTTGTCCCTCTCTTTCCTCTTCTAAAATTAATTTTAACATTTAAACTGATGCACTGAAGGCATTTATAAATAAAACAGCCATTAATAAGTACTGTTAATTGCTATTTCTCTGTGGAGGTTTGGTGGGACACATCCCTAATGTCCTTTGCAATTGCTACACATAAGCTGAAAGGGCAGGAGGGGACCGAGGAGGACAATGGGCCAGCTCCAGCTCCGGCGGCGGCGGGTGCTCCTCCATCTCACCCATCCTGCACTGCCATCGGCACGGCACATCCCACAAGCAGCAGTGAGAATATGCAAAGGCAGCAGAAAAAATACAAATAATAAATGAACAAAGGAGCGCTCCTTGTTCCCTTCCTGAAAACATTGTTTGTACCAGTCTAAGATGGTCGTAAAGATGAGCCATTTTGCCAGGGAATAAAATTATTGTGTTTTAGCAAAGGTAACATTACAAGTCTGAAAGAAAAAGGGTATGGAGTTATCGCATCCACTCCAAAATTTAACCTACTGAATATACTTGTGCATAAAACCAATACACTCACATGAAATCAACTTCTCCTTTTTATCCATTTGAGTTGTTCTCATGAGTCATATTAAAAGAGTAGCAAATGCTTTAGGATTCAAAATCTGAAATATTTCAAGATATCCAGAAATAGTAACTTTTGAATGGTTCAAAAACACGTAACATACTAAACCAAGCATACTTCCTCTTATTCCAATTTAACATCAAATTCCAACCTCTCCTGGCAGATCCTACTTGGAGGATCTTTCCCTGTTAAGTCTCATTCCTGCGAATAAATATGCTTTCAGGGTAGCCAATGTGCTTTGAGGGTTTTGGCTGTCTGTTGATATGAAGGATCCAAATTTTTCTCGTTCCCGGTTTTTTGGTTTGTTGCTGTGGTTTTGAGAAAGATTATGTTAATATTCTGAAAGCAATCCAAGCCTTCTTTTTACTTGGGTAATTATTTCCACATCATTCAGTGCTTCCACCTTTGGAAATATTTCCTGGGTTCCTCCTGGTGGTCATCTACCCCATAACATAAAAGGGGGTAAGCATGCCACATTTGTTTTTCAGTAACTGGGAGGAATATAGCTAGCTGTGGAATAAAATTACTTCAAAGCCATCCTTGGCTCTGTTTCAGTTTCAAAGTTATTTCTTACTTCCACACAGCATTAATTTTGGGATACAGCAAACACTTACATTTTTCCTAATTTTGAAATCTGACTCAAGGGTTTTAAATGTTGTTTTCATTTACACTACAATAGAACTCTGTACTTTAAGGAGACATTTACTGCATATTTTCAACTAATTTGAGGTTTAAGCTCATAAAAATCTCCTTAAGGTGATGACCTTCGCACTGATCCATTTCCATCACAGTTGAATTTAAAATACTTATTTGAGAGTACACTCTGCTTAATTTTCCTACTGAATGAGGGTTGGCCTAGAAAGCCAGTATTTTGTCTGGGATGAATTTCCAACATAAGCTTTGAACTGTATCACAGAAGTTAGAGCGAGGTGGACAAAATCACAACAATAAATAGACCTTCAGAGTGCTAGGCACCCCCTGCAAAGAAGAGCTGGCAACCTGCTAATCACAGCAGGCTTGACTTGGCTGTCCCCGTTGATGGAACTAGGCCAGTGCATTTGAAGGGAGCTTTACCGAGTAACTGAGGTGCAGCTCAGTGTAAGGATGACAAGAATTAGCTCATCGGCTGGCCAAAGAAGCCAATCTTTCTTGCTCAGTCCTCTCCTAAAAGCTGAGCCTTAACCCATACAACCACATTGGGTTTTTTGCATTCCTACTTGGAAGTCAGGAGAGCCTCCCTCCAACTTTTGAAAGACAGAGCGAGCCAGGGCTCTGCGATGTTTTAATTGGTTCACTTGGGAGCCACCCAGATTTGAATTCCTGATTTATGTTAAACATGGGCTGAAAATTCTCTTTATGCTGGAGAATTCCTTCTTATTCCACCCTCGCTTAATGTCATAGCAGGGAAATATACATGAATGCAATTAGCATTTATGTTCTTGACTTAACTTGACTTGGATAGAAAAAAATAATAATGGCTGCAGCTAGTGTAAAATTTACCACTTTTATTTTTATTTTAAGAAGAATTAAGTAACTCAGGCTTTTGAAAAGTAACAGACAAAAGCTGTGTACCCACTTCTACATTGTAGTCTCAGATGATACATGCATAGATTCGGGGTATAAAATAATGAAAAACCCAAAGGGTTTTTAAAAATGCAGAACAACTTCCCTATTCCTGGGTTTATCATCCCATGATGTTCCAAGAAGCTGGAAGGAACTAACTTTCATCCTGAAGAAAAGCAAGACTCGGCCAACTCCACCACATGCTCCCAAAGTTCACCGGGATGCTTTGAAAGAGAAGGACTCTGCCTACATGGCATGGAGCCATAGAAGAGGATTGACAGAGTGGAAGAGCTGGTGTTGAGGACCTAAGAACCATGCTGTAGGTGTTCTGTGAGCTTTACCTCGGATGAGGCTCCAGTCTGCAGCCATGAACTAAATGTCCATTACCAGTTGGGGTGCATGAGATATGCTGGACTGCATATTCCCCCCTCAGTTTCCTCTGAAAAGAATTAAATTTGTGTGCTCCAAGACCACCCCATGACAGAGCCAACGCACAGTTGAGTAGGATGCTTGGATGAGACACTTCAAATGCACACTCCTGGTGCAAATGATAATACCTGTGTAGACAAATGCATCATAACCAGACGAAGAAGAAACATGGTATTTACTTCTGCCCCAGAAACTTGACAGACCAAAGTGCCACCTCTCCTCAGCCCTACTGCAACCTCCTACCCTCGTTGTGCAGCTGAAGGAGGCTGCCACAACTCTTGTTTCCCTGAGGTTCATGCAGTCAGCTTAAAAAGAGGCAGTACGGGTCCATTATATGCTAGTATTTATCATTCACAAAACTCATACACTTTAAAGTCTGTTAACTGGTACTGGACGTAGGTGAAACAGGATCAGTAGATTTAGACCAACATGAAAGAGGTGCGCGTGAGCCTCCAGCCCAAGGAGCAGCAGTGCCCCATCAATGAGACCCTCCCGAGTCGGCTGGGGTCACCCTGCAGCGAGTCCATCCTTTTCCCCACCAGTGCTCATTCTGCCACCCTGACACCTCATGTAACGTGTGCAGCAGTTCAGCCCTCTTTCCTCACCGTTTACGCTAGCCCGTGAAAAGCTGTGATTGCCCTTGGTGCCGTATGGTGTAGAGATGGCTGGGAGCAGCAGAACCGGAGCAGATCAAACAAGCGCTCATCTGACCGCCTTTGACAAATGGAGAGGAGGAACCTGAGCCATTTGGGAGATACATGGAGATTTGGTCACTTCAGGAAAAGGCCCAAGCCAGGTTGATTTTTCCTGCAGTGGGTAGCAGAGCTGGTGGGGAGGACAGCAATTCGTGAAGCACCTCCTGCCTAGGCAAGAGGAGAAGTGCTGTAATAAAGTCTGCTCGGTTCAGATTTCACATCCCCCTCTCGCGTGTTCCTCCATCCTGTCCTGCATAGTAGCCTCTCTGCCCGAAGACCTCAAACGAACGCACAGCCCTCTTCCCTGCTTGTCCTTCAGCTGCTTGAGAGCATCGCATCCTCCTATTAACTCCAGCCCATTCAAAGCAGAGCTTTTTTATCAGCCCTTCCTCCTCCTGTCCCGTTTCTTGCCCACTGATGTTATTCCACCGTTCAGAACCTATGTCTTCCAGTTTTCCCAATATTGTATCTTAGTTTTATCTATGTCTTTTATATAACGTATCTTTCTCTGCCTCTTATGTCCCAAGGCACTAAAAGAGGGCGCTTGAGCTTTAAAAATTCAGCGACTGTTTTTTAAAACCCTCTTGTTTTGTGCGTCATTCAGTCCAACACACTGAAGACCAATTTTCCCTTTAATAGGATCTCAGGAACCTGGAGAACCTGAACAGGACAGATGAAGTGGAATTGCTTCATTTCTAATAACCCAGACATAGTGCAAAGTGCTCTGAGAGTCTTTCATTCAGCACTTATTTATTGTTCATAATTCACCACCTTCTGACAGAGAAGGGCATGATAGAGCTAATTTAATATTTCCATGGTCAGATTCCATTCATATTTGAGTGAAATATCAGTAAATAAAACTGAAGCACCATTTATTAGGCTTCTGAAATTGTCACAGGTTAGGTTATCAAACACATTGTGAGCCGACAGCATGAAAATTAATTCACAGTCCTGCTCACCAGACAGTGGCCAAGGAATCACTCAATCCAGGTGACCAGTGCTTTTGAGAAGCCTTGCGTCCTTCCGAAAATATGGCCCGATTAAAAAGTCCAGCTGAGATAGATAAACAAGAATCAAGTCAATATGGCAATTTATACAGAATTGTTTAATGAATCTGAGCAAAGCTGTTTAGTTGGGGTGGAGAGGGAAGAAAGTGTATTTGGTGTATGGGAAACATGGAGTGGGTTTGTGTCAGATTACTCCAGGCCACAAAAGGTGAAATCCTTCTCATCCCCAAAAGGAAAATGTTCCATCTCAGCATTTACCAACTGAAGCGGAGGGAATCTTTTCCCTTTTTTTTAGAGACTTATGTATTTCTATCAGCATCTAACAACTGTCCACTGCCGAGTCCTGGCTTTGCTGGAGGAAGTCTGGAGATGCAGAGAACCTTGGCTTGGACTAGTGTTTGCAAGTCCTGCAGCCCTGGATTTCAGCAAGTTCACTAGAATTTATTGAGAGCCAGAAACTTGAAAGGTCTAAGTAAGGACACTTCAGAAAGGTTAGAAAAAATAAAGACTCCTTCAGCCACTTCTAGAGCCAAGGTATATCTGAACTCATGCTGACTTTTCAGAAATATTGGAAGAAAGATTTCCTTCCTCTTTCCCCCAGTGCATACATTGTTTTAGCTTCCTGCAAGGTAAAAAAGGGAAATTATGGAAATTGCATAAAAGCAAGCTCAATCTCACAATATTTCCAGCTGATTTTGGCAGCTTTAAGAATATTGCGTAGGTTGCTGAACCACTAGATATACATCCAGCCTGACCCTTTGAAGTGCACACATCTTAAGTTCAAAGTGAGTCAGAGTTTAATAAAAAGATTTGCTTAAATTGCCCATATTTTGAATTCTCAAGGGCCAAACACCCCATTTAATTTAAATGACACCAACGAATGGCAATATACTGAAAGCCTGGAAGATACCAGAAATCACCCAAGGCTGAAAGGGAAGACTTGTATAACCGAAGAACAACATCATCAACATTTCCTACTTATAACTCATTACAAAACAAAAGGAGTTTGCAGGCAAGATAAACAAAGCCAAGGAAATGTAAGAAAGATAGAAAATACCAGAACTAGTCAACTAGGTGTTTTAGAGGAACTCATGCTTTTGGGCTATGATTTGTTCTACTGGATGTGCTATTTGTTGGACTGTCATAGTCCATCCACCGTCAGTGCTATTTCCCAAATCAAGTCATGCAAAGACCAGGCAGGGAAGGATCACTCACTGTAATACAGTACATCAATCAAAAGGGTTATTTTCATGGACTTGGTCTCTAATCAAGCAGCAAATCATTCTCCAGTTTTGCTATCAAGGACCATTACTTTTAGGAAGTGCTTAATCTGAAAAAAATGCATCTATTTGAAGCTACAGGGTGTCTGGTAAGATATACTGAAGACAGAGGAAATGAAATATGTGCCACACAATTTACCCTCTCTGTAGCTATTATGAATGGCTTATTTGTGGAGAGACAGGTAAGCTTCTGGCAAGACAGGAGTTTTAGCTTTCTATTTGTCTAGTTTTTTGAGTTATTACAAAGGTCACTCCTGCACTTCAATTATCTTGAGTGCCACTTTCGATGGGGGAATTTTCAAATTATATCCAAGGTGGCTCAAATATTTGCAAAAGGCTTCAGGGTACGTATGCCTTTTTAATTTAAGTGCCTAAATAAAATTACTGTTACATCTGTGTGTCAAAGCATTTTCCCATCAAAGTCAGGGCAAAAGCCTATAAAGCCTCAACATGGCACCGTCCAAACGCGGCTGTTCTCCTGCAGGCGAAACATCCCTACCAGGGCGTGCTGTGCCACCAGAATGTGCCGGCTGGTCAGCGCTAATATGAGAGAGCCACTTGCTGCATGCCCCTGGCCTGCCAACCGTCACTTGGGAAATCCCAGCCAAGGGACTGTACACACGTACAGTGCAGGGAAACAAGCAGCAATATCAAGGTTGACTTTGAGTTACCCCCACAACAAGTTTATCGCTGTTTCACGTAACGCAGTTAGTTAGCATCTTGCAGACCTCATAATCCGAATAGCTGCAGTGTCCAGAGAAGTGGGATATAGGAGCCCACATCAGCTTTCAGAAACCAGCAGTGATTGAGGTACAGGGCTTGCACCATCTGAAAAATTACTGTTCTCTCCTCCTGTGAGTTTTGCTTTCAAGTTCAGATTTTCTCAGCGGTCAAAACAGGCCAATATGCCCCCCCACACACAGCAGGTCAGCTTCCTGATGCCTTCAGTGGTAGGAAAACAGGATGGTGTATGGACATAATAGACCTGACAAAGCTTCATGCTGGGACCTCTGAATTCCTGTTTTCAACTGCTGGGTTGAAGCCTGGTTGAAACCATAACACTTTGCTCCAGGAGTGATTCCACTGAAATTCATGGGGGACTATTATTTTTTGAGCAAGGGGAAACTGAGAGGAAAACAAGCACTCAGTGGATGAAAACAACATAGTGCCTTCTTGTACGGATCTTCTCTTCCTCATCCCTTCAGATTTCTTCCGCATTTTTAGGGGAAATGTTTTACTAAAAAGAGTTCTTAATGGCTTTCACAAGGGAAGAAATTTAGTTGCTGCTTAACAGTAGCCACTCTTCGTCATACATAATGCACAGACCATACAGAATGACTTCGTAATGGCCGTTCAAAATGTGATCTAGATAACGAAACACATGTTAGATGAATGTGTCTCAATGCGTCCTCCTTGCCGTCAGCCACTCGGTCTTGCCTGCTAATTCCTAACGGTGCGAGGAAACACCTCTACTGAGTCACCATCAGCTGAGCACATACGTACAGAAACACCCAGAGGAAACCAGGTTTTGGATATAGCCCTGAGTACAGATAATCAACAAAACACATTTTTCTTTCTCACGTATTTGTTTCAATTAGAGCTTGTTGAATCATCTCTGCAGCCCCGGAGAGGGCTCAAGCAATCACCAGTGCTGCTTGGGAGGTAATTCAGGATGCTGCCTGGAATATTTGTCCTCTGTCATCATCTGCCACACACTGCTCTTTTCGGATGTTGTCACTCAGAGACTGAAGAACAAAAAGGAATATTAAAGTGAAAGGGTGTCTGTTTGAATGTGGCAATTCCCTGCATAAAAATGAGTTCCATTAATAGGAAAGCCCAACCTATCTCCAGGCAATATTTCAAGTCCTTGTCTGTCTGTAACCTCGGAGGAATTTAATTCCTTTGTATTATTTAAATTATACACTAGAGGGAGAAATTACGAGGTACTGGTCATTTAAAATGCTTTCTTTAAAATGCATAATTGAAAGAGCTAGCAGGCCTCCTAACAGCAATTTCATCATGGCAGTCTAAAAAGATTCTGAATTTATTGGCATTTATAAAGTGTCATTTTGTCCCACAGCCTTTGGTCAGTAAACCAAGGTTTAAACAATTGCCCTTGCAATCTCATGGTCTCACTAAACCAAGCATGTGAAAACAGTACTTGAAAAGACAGCAGACTGAAAAAGGCAAAGGAGTCCTAAAAGAAGATGTATAGTGCTCATACACTCCTTAGTTCAAAACCTTAACTACATTCAGTGGCGTCCCACTTCCTAAAGTAGTTGAGTGTGTGTTTACTATCTGATTTGGAAATACTGGGGGACTGAATCTTTGGGCCAGACTTTTAGCTCAGTTACCTGACTGTAAATCCAAAGCAGCTCGCTGATCTCAAAGGTATTATTCTGGTTTATAGGTTAGGAGCAGTTCTGCCAGAGCAATGCACACTTTAAAAAACCTCTTTCTGAATTCAGCAGTGGTTCAAACAAGCTAGCTGAAAATCAACAGTATTGTTAGGCACTGTCACAAAAAAAGTACCACAGTTGACAATGTACATGCCTAGTAACCACATATTTGCTGCAACACTACATTTATTTTTTATTTTTTTTTCTGAAGGAAGTACCTATTTCTCTTATTCTACACTCCTGTGCAAAACACCTCTGAAATCCATGGCAGGTTCAGCAATGTATGTTTAAACCATAGATCATTATAAAACTAGAATGCCGTTAATGCTAATATTTAAAGGATTTCTTTCTTCTCAAAACAGCAGAGAAAAATATGTCCTGAAATGGTATAACACACCTGTGTAAGAGCTTGGTCCAAAAGGATTTTAAAAAGAAGAAAACCCACTCCAATCAAGGAGCTGATACCTTTTGGCTTGTCCGCATGTATGAGCATAAAAAATACGATCTCTGAACGCGAGGCTGTGGAGAACTTCCAGCAAGTGCATGTACCATTTTAGGGTCAAACACGTAGTTTAATTTTATTTGGAGCATCCTTAAGCAAAAGGGCCACGTTCAGAAGGGGATTCCGGTATCACTTACAGAATGAAAACAGCTAGAGAGTTAAGTCTGTCCAGAGCAGGACATGCATTTGAGAAGCAAATGACCCAAGTTCACATCTCTCCTGTCTCTGGGTAGCTGTGTATGTAGCACACAGAGGGAGTACTATTTATTTGCTTATTTACTGGAACAGTTCCACCTTCTATAAGGCACATGCTCACTGGAGCAGGAATCACATTGCTCTCTTCCCAGCTCTACCACAGGCGGGATGAAGACTCTTTTTCTGCTCTGGTGAGTATATTTAGTACTTCATAACAAAACACCTTCAGGACTGATGGCTGAGCGTAACCATGCTGGTGCTCAAGGCACGATCCTGCGAGAGCTGCAGGAGTGAGCATCTGCCTTGAATTGAGCAGGACATGGACCCGATCATCTTCCTGCCGTCATGGGCTCCTCTACCAGGTTGCCAAATGGTGCTTGAGTCCCCTGTCCTGGTTTCAGCCAGGGTAGAGTTAATTTTCTTCACAGAAGCTAGTGTGAGGCTGTGTTTTGGATTTGGGATGAGAAAATGTTGATAACGTGCTGATGTTTTGAGTTGTTGCTGAGCAGTCAAGGACAGTCCAGCTTCTTGTGCTGCCCTGCCAGCGAGCAGGCTGGGGGTGCCCGGGGGGCTGGGAGGGGACACGGCCAGGACCGCTGACCCAGGCCGGCCACAGGGAGATTTCCTCCCAAAGCTGGGGCGAAGAAGAAGGAAGGGGTGGAGGGACGTTCGGAGTTATGGCATCTGTCTTCCCAAGAAACCATTACGCGTGACGGAGCCCTGCTTCCCTGGAGATGGCTGAACCCCTGCCTGCCCATGGGGAGTGGTGAATGGATTCCTGGTTTTGCTTTGTTTGTGTGTGTGGCTTTTGCTTTACCTGTTAAACTGTCTGTACCTCAAACCATGAGTTTCCTCGCTTTTACTCTTCCAATTCTCTCCCCCGTCCCACCATGGGGGAGTGAGCGAGCGGCTGCGTGGGGTTTAGTTGTCAGCTGGGGCTAAACCACGACATCCCCTTAAGCACCTACTCTCAGGAAGAAAAATCCAAACATGAACTATTCCCAGCATTTCTGAATTGTTTTCTTTAGTTTTTAGCCTGGTTTTCTAAGGATTATGTGACGCTACAACGTGCCTGCCTCTCCAGCTGCCCTAGCGACTTCCAGACTGCCGGGCATTTCCAGCCACACCTGAGGCAGCAGAGTGGAGAGCTCGAAGGCATTGCGACGCTCGCGCGGGGACGGGACGGTGGTGAACGCACACCAGTGTGGGGAGCTGGAAAGGGGAAGGAAAAGAGAGCAAGAGTCTTCTGGAGTTATTGGAGAGAAGAAAAGCTTCAGTTGAACCATGTGTTGCTAAACAACAGAGCATCCTTGTGGGAGAAAAGCTTTGGCTGAGAAGTGGATTCTCTGGTGCCTACTAAGGGATGAACACACATTGCAGCTGCAGCGTAATTCAGTTAGAAGTCAATCAACCAAGAGACACGCATCCATCGGAAAGCAGGCATCGTTAGTTTGGCTGCTCGTGGAGTTATTTGCTTATTAGCCAAGGCAGCAGCTCTCTCCATGATATGCTGTCGGAAAAAATAATCCAAGATGGAAAAGCATCTTCTTTTACTAAACCTAAGGGCGCCTATGTTTTGTAGTGAACCACAACCTGAGAAGCAAATACGAGTAGAAGACAAGAATTTTAGTCTGCCTTTTCCACAATTAAAACTGAAATGAGAGAACAGTGGAAACAGTTGTCTTCACAAGGCTGAAAACTGAACTTCCCTAGTTCACTATGTCAGTAAAAATAAGTATAAGGCCTCTGCACCTCCCTTTTCAATGTAAAAATGTATTTTGTTTGTTCAGAAGGATTCTAAATACCATCTGATTTCTGAAACAAATGCTATTTAAAGCTTAATTTCATTTCTCAGTGGTTAAGTTTCAGGGTTTTACCTGCCAATGTTCTATAATACAGTGTTGAAGGCCTCTTTAGTATTTTTTAAAAATAAAAATAAAGCTTTTTCTGCTCTGCTTCTAATATTGATGCACAGGCAATTTATTTGCATATTGTAGGAGCTATGTGAAGTGGACTGGATTTTAGTTGCTCACTTTAAAGATGTTAGCATGTTGGTTTATGTTTAAAACACAGTTTTTTACCCAAGGGAAGTCTATACTCCAACAGCTCATTTTCTCTAATCCTTCTCCATTCTAAGGTTCACAGACAGACCATGCTCATATTTACATCTGTTAATGAAGTTGACCCCAGTCCTTTATGTTTTCAAACTTCTTAGCACAAGCAAAGGCCTCTAAAAATCTGCAAGGAACAGAGATCTGATCTTTTCAGAATAAAAACAGGGGAAACACTCTCTGCACAAGTATGCATGCAAGTAGGTATCTTAAGAAGGTAAAACCTACCCCCAAAATAAATGGGGGAGCTTACTTGAAACTGCAAATTAAAAAAAACAGCACAACTGTGAGAAACAAGAGGATCTGTTTCGAGAAATGAATCACAACCATATTAAAGTCTGAAAGTATTAACAAATGTTATGAGGGAAGCCAAATATCCACAGCAATATTTCCTGTGTAGGTGATACACTGTTCCTTGATAACTCTGTTACTCCGTGCAACCATAAACAAGCCTCTTTCTTTCCCCAGCTTTGTTTTCTAATTGTGCTGCAAAAGTTCATGACCAAGCAATGCTGTTTTCCCGGGAGCACACTGTATGCCTAGCACTCTCTACTCCTCCAGCTCTCCAAGATTTGTAATTTATAAATTACAGAGGTTTAGCCTGAGAAAGTCAGCTACACGGCGTTGAGGGAAACTTCCCTTCCTCTTGGCAAAATATGACTTGCGCATATACACGCACGTAGCTCAAGCTGAACTCCTCATACTTCAGGAATTTGGAACTGGCGGGACCAAGCTGCACTTTGGGCCGCGACAGAGAAGCTCCTGCACAAGCCCATGACTGGCTGAGGCTTTTGTTTGGTTTTCACACTACAAAAGTTAAAAACTCTGAAAATTAAAAAAAAAAAAAGAAAAAAGAAAAGAAAAGTCAAAATGGCAAAAACACTGGGGGGGCAGTAAAAGCAAGCTGAAAAAATGTCCTCTGTTTTTTTTCTTTCCAGCACTACAAATGCCAGCTAAGCAAGCTCGAATAACTCTGAGGGAAGGTCCCACATTCTTCTCACAGTTATGAATGGGTAAGTCTCAAGTACTGTCTTGGGCTCTACTTGGATGGAGCACCAAAAGGGTAAATGTTTATTTAAGCCTATGTCAAACATTTTGAATTTTTTCAGTATACAAAGCTGAGCTAGAATGTCATGAGTAAGTGAATACTGGGACATTGTGGTATTTCCTCCTCTGCTGAAAAGGCATTTCATTTTAGAAATACGGTTTTGGTTCTGATTAAATTTGGGCACAAGTTCAGGCCAGGGCTTTATTTATGAATATAGATATTTCCACTTCCTGAAGTTAATTCCCTGACCTTTAAAAAAATACAATCCCCCCAAATCAAACCAGGACTGCCACCAACGCTAGCTGCTGCGAGGGTGGGAAAGGCTGCCTCTGAGCAGGCTGCTTGCTCCGCCTGGCAGGAGCTGCTTCTGAAAGGTGAAGAGGCTCTCGAGGAAACCTCACCCAGCAAGCGAGACACCCGGCAGGGCAGGATCGCGTCTGAGAGGCAGAAGGACCGCCAGAAAAGGGCCGTCATGAAACAACCAGCTCTGGAGGCTGAAGAGGAGCCAGCAAGTACACGGGAGCTGCTGCTTGTCCCTCTCTGACTCTGCCCACTAACACCCTAATGGCTGTGGATCGCTATTCCATGGCAGTGCTCTAATTCAATAAGTGCCTTGTCTTCTCCTACGTGCCAATACACCCGTACCGCAGCAGGTTTCGCATCCTCCATCCTCCATACCCTGCTGTCGTGGCTCAAATGTTTTCCATTCCCAAGGAGAATCTTTTGAGGCCAAGGGAAAACTTACACCCAGACCTCCTTCCACTTTCACTCTGATTGCCTGAATGAAAAACTTTCAGTAATTAGGAAGTCATAAATACTTTCTTCCAAATTTCTGTGCCTACAGAGAAAAAATGCTTAACGTTACAGAACTTCTTCTTCATAAACAAAGCTAATGTCAACTCTGGAGTGTTCTTACAAAGACAGAAAACCTCCCTCTGTCTTCCATCTAGCAGTATCTTTCATCAAAACCACAAGCCTGCTTAACCATTTCCCAACTAAACAGACAAAAGTTTTCCCCAGTTAATATTCCGTCCATTAGGGATTCATGCAGGAACTGAGTAATGCGCATGTCAAATAAAACTTTTTAAAATCCTGTCACGACCGTGCCTGTAACAAGCGTGTGTCTGCTGCACACCTAAGAAGCTTCAGGAAGGAGTTCACCTTCCCCGCTGTCTAAGGGCCAAGGTGAAAGGTCAAATCTCCTTCCCAGAAAGAAACAAAACCCACAAATTTTTCTGTAAAGCCGTTCAGACAAATGTTCCGATTCCCGTTCAAATAGCGTATTTATTTCTAAGTTCGCGTAAGGCGACACAGCGCCAGCTCCAGAAACCGGAGCTCTGTGGACAGGCTGCGCAGGCGACAGTGTGACAGGGTCAGCAACAGCCCTCGTGCCTGGCCACATCCACGTGCTCCAGGCCTCCCCCTCTCAGGCTGCGACGCAGTGCATCACACCTCGTCACCACGCTTCTGCTAACATGGCATTAGCGCTCTTGGCCGTACGTTCTCTAGTGTAGAGGTTTGTCCTGGTTTCAGCTGGGGTAGAGTTCATTTTCTTCACAAGCTAGTGTGAGGCTGTGTTTTGCATTTGGGATGAGAAAATAATGAGTTGATAGCATGGTGATGATGTCAGTCGTTGCAAAACAGTCAAGCACTGTCCAGCTTCCCGTGCTCTGCCCTGCCAGCGAGAAGGCTGGAGCTGGGAGTGGACACAGCCAGGACAGCTGACACAAACTGGCCAAAGAGATATTCCATACCATATTCCATACCATATGACATCATGCTCAGTATATAAAGCTGGGGGAAGAAGGAAGGGCTGGGGAAACGTTCATAGTTACGGCGTTTCATCTTCCCAAGTAACCACTACACATGACGGAGCCCTGCTTCCCTGGAGATGGCTGAACCCCTGCCTGCCCGTGGGGAGCGGTGAATGGATTCCTGGTTTTGCTTTGCTTGTGTGCGCGGCTTTTGCTTTACCTGTTAAACTGTCTGTATCTCAAACCATGATTTTCCTCACTTTTACTCTTCTGATTCTCTCCCCCGTCCCACCGTGGGGGCATGAGCGAGCGGCTGCCTGGGGCTTAGTTGCCAGCTGGGGCTAAACCACAACAAGGCTTCTCTAATTTACCTATGAAGTACCTGCTGCTTGGCTCTGACAAAGGTAGGGAAAAGGATGCATAATAAATCATGCTCTGAGGTCAGTTGAAAGGTGTCAGTTGAAGCAGAACAAGTTCATCCATGTGTATCAATAAGGCTGTAGTGAGCGATACCCAGGTTTGCTGATCAAGTGAAAATAATCAGCAAGGACATTTGGCTTTTATGGCTCACTGATTGAAGACTGATGAATTTATGAACTGCCCGATGCCAAAAGCAAACCACGACAGAGCTGCTGAAGTGCAAAACTCCCTGGGGAAAAAGGACACTGCACCAACAGAAGTCCCATAGGCAGAAGCAAAACCATCACCAAGGAACAGGTGATGCCAGCACCCATCGTCCTGACTGTTTGGGTGCAGCTGAGATGAGCTAATGTCTCACTGTCATGGACAGGCACAGTCCTCTTCCTCCTCCTCTGCTCTGCCTCTTCTTTAACCCTCGCTCCCTCTGTACCCATCTTAGTACTGAACTGATTCAAGCTCCCAGCCCAGTGGAAAACTGTTTGCTTTGCTTTGGGTGACTTTTCCAGATGAGTGCACTGGGTCAGCTGTGTCACATAACTGCACCCCAAAAGTGGGCAGCAAAGCCAGCCCCGGCATGGCAAAAGGCCCGCTGGAGGGCTGTGGTGCTCTTGATGGTAGCCCTCCATGCTGATGGTGCTGCAAAGCCCCGTGCCCTGCTCAGAGCAGGTCGAGATAGTTCCTGAGCACCAGGAGATCTTGAACAAGATGTGCCCAGAGATGGGCCAGAAGAAAGATGACTCCCAGAAGGAGGAACACCAGGTTCGGTATCTTGCTCCCATGGGGAAAACTGCCAGCCTGGACATTGTGACTGAGCAGATGGCTGTATGATAGAGGGCAAGCAAGGAGCATTCAGTGCGAGAAAGACTGAGTCCAGGAGGAGTCAATAAAGGTCAGCAAGTCAACAAAACTGCCAAACAAAATCCAAGCATCCCATTCAAAACCTTCCAAAGGGTGACCAGAAGCAGATAACCACAAAAAAGGGTAAGACCAGGACAAGTCTGGGCATCATTGACTTCTACTCATCCTCCTGGTTGGGTCTCTTTTGTTTATCATGTTGGACAGAGGCTGATTGTCTTCACTCTCCAAACCCCTCACAAGCCATTTTTTGATTCAGTTTTAAGCAGGACTGGTAGTGCTGAGCTCCCAGTGTACTCACAGTGACGGCAATGACACACTCCAGTAGAAATTAACACTGGGGGGGGAGGAAGGAGGAACAATGGGTGTTTGAAAGAGTTTCTTTTCTCAATCTACAAAGACAAGAGGAGAGCAATGTGCCATCTGTGTTGGCTCAGAGTGCACTCGCTGGGTATGACCTCTCAGTTATATCAAATGGATGTGATATTTTTAGTTTACACATTTCCACTTTTTGTGATAGTTCAGAAAATCCCCTGTAGCCTTATGGAAGTCATTTTGCTGCAGTGCAATTTAATGGAGCTTTCCACAAGCCACGAACGATAACACCGCCATTTGCCAGGCAGAATAATTTTCCTTATGCCCTTGGTAAATCCACAGTAAGTTCATCAATGTATTTAAAGATATAGTTTGGAGGCAAAAATGCCGTATCACAAGCTTTGCATGCACAAGTACCAGTCACTTTTACAGTACCACCATCTGTTTTTCCACATACAGGCATTACAACTTCCAGAAGCCCACTAAAACAGTAAGCCATTAAACTTCCTCATAGCTTTGGACCATCTGCTTCTTCATCCCAAAGGTTTCCCTCCCCACCTTCTACATTTTTTTCCATAGCTAAGGATCAGAATAATAAAAAAAAATTCCTCCTGAGTAAGCACTGTGCATCTCCCAGCACATACAGGTTCATGGGTACAGTTACAACAGCCTAAAGAAATTATCTTGGACAAACTGTGATTAAATTCCACATTTTCACAACTACACATAAGGGTAATGTGACATGTGATGCTCCCGGGAACGCTTGCAAAGGCTCAAAACAGCATTATAGTGGATTCCCAGGGCATTTATCAACAAAGATTTCTTCTCTTATTCATTCCTTTAGCAACAATCTATCTTAAAGGATAGCATAAGAATGTGTAGACCTCACGGCATCTAGAGAGAAACCAGATCTTTGTTTGTATACTTCCTAATATAATTTAGAACCCTGGAGATAAATTTCTTATGGATTATCCCTTTTTATGTCTGAGTTCACTGCACTTTCCCACTGAGAAAAGTCTGCCAATCAACATAGGCCCTGCTTCCTCTTCATTGTATGCCAGTTTTCTTCCACAGTGCCAAATCCAGAACTAACAACTTAAAGCAAGCAGAACAGATGGGCACACAACTGCCCTGAGCTATGGAGATACTGTAAACTATTTTTAACAACAACAACAAAAAATTATGAATGGTTTCTAAGGAGGTTTTCTGGGCCTGCCTCATGTAAAAGATGAAGCAGTCACCACAGCATCTTCCAACCATACAATCTATGCCTGCAATTAAGATGGTACCTTCAGGGGCAGCTCAGTTTGATTTATATTTAAATCACAGAATCACAGAAACACTAGGTTGGAAAGGACCTTCAAGATCATCAAGTCCAACCATTAATCCAGCGCCACCGTGTTCCCTAAACCATGTCCTGAAGTGCCACATCCACACGTTTCTTGAACACTTAAATATAATAGAAGAGCTGGTTATCAGTGCCCTGCCGAGTCCCCAGAATTGCTGCACCTAAAAATATTGCAGGATCTTGGGAGTCTTGCTGTGTACAGCTGCAAAGGAGCCTCACCACCAGCAGTGCAGCACCCAGCACCACCACGGCCCCATCCAGCTTTAATGGTAACAGCAGCGCTTGGGCTTCTCTGAGTCCCATGCTAAATCTCCGTAATCTGGTTGGAGAGAGCAAAGACCTTGAGGAGACATGGGTAGCCAAAGTCTCACTCAACCACAAGCCAGTTTTGCTCCAGCAGATGTCAGCCTGGAAGCAGCTGACCCAAGTGTTGGCTCTGTGCCTATACTGGTGTAGTTTTCAAGGTATGAATGTTGTATGCATGAGTAGGTCTGAAATGCATTTTTATTTCCAGTACCTGTTTTTAACACTATCTTAGCCTCCTGAAACCACAGCAGTTTCTCCACGTATAAACTGTGTAATTGTCAGATTTATATCCAAAGAACCTGAAAATGAGAATCATTTGCTACCAACACACAAATCAAACAGCTGGGAAGGGGAAAAAAAGAGAAATAAAAAGCATAAGAAGTAAGGCCTTTGACATGGTCCCCTACAACATCCTTCTCTCTAAACTAGAGAGATATGGATTTGATGGGTGGACTGTTCAGCAGATGAGGAATTGGTTGAATGGTAGATCCAGAGGGTAGTGGTCAACGGCTCAATGACCAGATGGAGATTGGTGATGAGCGGTGTCCCTCAGGAGTCCGTACTGGGACCAGTACACTTTAATATCTTCATCAATGACATAGTGGGATCGAGTGCACTCTCAGCAAGTTTGCAGACAACACCAAGCTGAGTGGTGTGGTTGACACACCTGAGGGACAGGAGGCCATCCAGAGGGTCCTGGAACAAGCTCGACAAATGGGCCCGTGTGAACCTCATGAGGTTCAACAAGGCCAAGTGCAGGGTCCTGCACTGGGGTCGGGGCAAGCCCCGGTATCAATACAGGCTGGGGAATGAAGGGATGGAGAGCAGCCCTGCTGAGAAGGAATTGGCGGTACTGATGGATGAAAAGCTGGACATGGCCCATCTGCACTTACAGCCCAGAAAGCCAACCGTATCCTGGGCTGCACCCAAAGCAGTGTGGCCAGCAGGTCAAGGGAGGTGATTCTGCCCCTCTACTGCACTCTGCTCTGGTGATACCCCACCTCGAGTCCTGCGTCCAGCTCTGGAGCCCTCAGCACAGGAAAGACATGGACCTGTTGGACAGGGTGCAGAGGAGGGCCACCAAAATGATCCGAGGGATGGAACACCTCTCCTGTGAGGACAAGCTGAGAGGGTTGGGGTTGTTCAGCCTGGAGAAGAGAAGGCTCTTGGGGAGACCTTCTTGCAGCCTTCCAGTACTTAAAGGGGGCTGATAAGAAAGATGGGGACAGACTTTTTAGCAGGGCCTGTAGTGGTAGGACAAGGAGTAATGGTTTTAAACTAAAAGAGGGCAGATTTAGACTAGATCTAAGGGAGAAATTTTTCTCTAGGTGGGTGGTGAACCACTGGCCCAGGTTGCCCAGAGAGGTGGTAGATGCCCCATCCCTGGCAACATTCCAGGTCATGTTGGATGGGGCTCTGAGCAACCTGATCCAGTTGAAGAAGTCCCTGCTCACTGCAGTGGGGTCGGACTAGATGACTTTTAAAGGTCCCTTCCAACGCAAAGATTCTATGATTCTATATTACGGAGCACAAAATGCAAGCTAGCAATGGTATAAACAAGGTGACAGCAAGAAAAGATCTCACTACTCTTTGGGAAATAAGTTTTTCCATGTACCACATGAAGATATTGATATAAAATACTGTCTGTGTAAATCAGACTAGAGAAAATGATGCCTCCTGTGTCTGGACAGTCAGTGCATTAAGGATTAGATGGAAATTGGTAAAATCTGAAAGCTTCTCCAAGTGCATTCTGTTAAATTTCTCATCAGTATTGCACAGAGATAATTAAAACTGGTGAGAGTTTATATATATGCTTATTGGCTTCCAGCTTCCTAACACTTCTTTGCTTTATATTGCTAGGCCATTAGTTTTTCTTGTGCCAGAGATATATCAACTCCTTTAAAAAAGAAAAAGCAATACAATTCCATAGACAGGTCGTTTAACACATGCTTTGCTTAATTGATTGGAAGACCCTACTAATTTCTTGACATAGGCAATATAACTTCCCTAATGCCCCCACTGTTTATTATAAAGCGAGACAGGACAAGGCACAGGGGCCATTCCAGAAGATGCTGCCTTTTGGGGCAGCGCTCGGTGCAGAAGCTCACTCTGCTGGCCCGCCCCACCGTTCCCCCCCATGCCGCCGTTTGCTGCCCTTCCAGCTTGTGCGGTGCCGCCGCGATGCACCGATCCCCCGAGCGGTCCAACTTGAAAACAGCCATCTCAAAATACACTGTAAAAATGGCAGCGGCAGAGGATGCAGCCACCCCTTTGTGTGCCAGCTTCCCCCTGGGGACGCCGGCCCGGCCTGGGCCGGGGACCAGGACCCGGAGACTGGTGCCGACCAGGCAGACTGCACGCACCAGGGTGGCTTCATGCCGTCGAAAGCCCATCTCCATCAGTGCTGCTGCCAGAGGAGATGGTCCCCGTCTCCCTGATGGACCCGCTTTCCTTTTTCCAGCCCTGTCTCTTTCGTACTAAAACCATAATCCTTTTTCTCCTTTCCATTTTGTTTTGTTGCACTGGTTTTCAGCCCGATTATCCTGACAGGGAGGTCTGTTACGAGCACCAGCACCTCACAGGGGTGTGATAACCCAGTTATCAGCTGCTCACTTTCATTGTAAGAATAAGAAGCATGAGCAAAAAAATGCAAGGCATTATGCACTACTGCAAACATGAAACTGTTTCTTCTAGCCACATCAGAATAGGAGAAGTGTTTCCATCTGCAAATGTGTTAGATAACTTGTTTTAACTAATGTGATTTTAAGCCTAACTTAACATAAATGTGGACAAGCCACAGCCTTCCCCAGTGGTCTAGCCACAAACAACCTACGCGTTTTTAAAAAAAGCTTGCCCTCACTTGTATCCTACATTCATAGAGTTGTCCTGATTTGCACATGCAAATTTAACTGATGGATCGTACGTACAAACCACGTGTTCATGTTAGGAGAAAATAAACAGGATTTGCTGGTGTGCAGGCATCCTCAGACCCAGTTTTGCCAGTGGGCTGAGGCTGCAGAGCATGGCTGCTGCGGGCAGCATTGCACCGCAGGGGAAATATACCCTGCAAAGCCTCAACAGAGGCTAAATGCAACATGTTTAGGTCCAGTGCCATCTTCCAAATGATGCAGAAATCCAATATGGACCTAATACTACGTGCCTATAGAAAGGTCTCTAGTGGGAGATCCCTGACTACTTTGTGATCCTACACCACACATCTTGCAGACGAGGAGAGGCGCAAGTATGTGGGGACCATGACAGAATTTTTCAAACCTCTGGCACCAGACATGTAGGAAACTGAGGGAAACGTGTGCCCCTGTCCTGTTCCTCAGTCTTTTGGTGTGTTCTGTCTTCCTCTTTTGCCTCCTCATGCAACACCACTTCTAGAGGGGATACAGCAGGAGCTGAGTTACTGGGAGCTGTACTCATCCCCCACATTAAGGATGGCCTCCTAAATTTCTTCAGGAGCTCAAGCTGCCATAGCCCTCTGCCACAGTCCTTCACTTACAGGTGTATCCCACCACAAGCCCCCTTGCAAACTTCTCTCTTTTCTCCCAAGAGAATTAAAGATCTCATCACAAATTGTCAGCTGCTGAGCAAAGGCAAGATTTTATCCCATTTTTGACATTCATTATTTTCTAAGCAAGGTAAAAATTGGTGAGTTTTTCCTTGATTGTGTCATCCTTCAAAAGCTATTTCATAAGCCGCTGGAGTTCCTCCAGCTCTCTGGGGCATCCCAGCGACCCCGCTGACAATTGGGCACACTTTGCCTTTGGCTTTGAGAGCCAAGGTTTGAGCACTGGATCCTTTTGCTGTCCCTCTGATTGCCGCCCGGAACCTTCTTCTCAGGCTGACACCTGAGCGTTGATACTCTGGGGTCAGTTGCTGAGGTGTCCCTGAAGACAAGAAAGCAGAAGACACCCGCCACAGGTCTGGCACCTCAAGTTGATGCAGTTTTTACACTATTGCAGCGGGTAGCATCTCTCTGGTAGTGGGAAAAAAGGCAAGAAAGGCTGAAAAACAGGGTTCTGCACTCCTGTGGTAGAAGGCTCTGCATGGGGAACTTGCACTGGGCAGTAGATCCCTACAGAGGAGACCTCATCCCTGTTTTCCCAGCGTCAAAAATTTCAGCAGAAGCGAGACCCGGGTTTGTTGCCTGAGGCAGGCAGAAGACACAAAGGTCTGACACCAAAGAGTAAGGAGACAAGCCTTTTAATCCCCAGAATTTAAACAGGTTTGTCTTCTGTGCAACAGACAGATGTTGCCTGACAAATCTAGTAATGACACTTTCATAAATTCTAACATGTTCTTCCGTAAAGCACAGCTCTCAGAGGCTGCAGAGAAAGGCTAAAAGAGCTCTAGTCCCCATTCATGCCACACAAAAACATTCTCTGACTGTGAATAAAACATGTCTTTATCACCCTCCTCCTCTATTAATATGAAAACCTACGACCTGCTACCCCAGCTGACGATAGCTTTACATTTCTGGGCGGAAAAGAGAAAGCAAGCCACCTAAATGAAACCTTGAAGACTACCAGCTGCATGTGCTTTAATTCCAATTGCAAGGACAGCATTTGTATGCCTGTCTTGCAGAGATGCAGGATACGGATCCCAAATACAGCCACCGACAGTTTAATTTAGCCACCCTCACATAAGCCTCCATTTGCACTCCACAGCAAGGTGTGAGACGGGACAGACTGTTGTTTGCATCCATGTTCGAGAGGTCTCATCAGTCCCCAGGAGGACCGAGAAGCGTTCCAGGTCCAGAGTGCTTTGGTCCACGGACCTGCTTTCCATGCCCTGCCATCCCTCCCCTCCAGCCCGAGCCTCTCCACCAGCAGCGAGGAGCTACTTCTGTGCCCTGCTTTTATCTCACTGCAATTATGGGATGAGTGAAGTCTGACTGCATTTTGATGCCACCTGTTGTAAAGCCCGAGAACAATACGCATTGAGACTCACAGCTGTTTCCTATATTGTGCTCATTTTTAATATTGTGATGCCAGAATTCCCCGAGTATTAAAACAGCCTGAATTTAAAACAAACAAAAAAAACAAACCCCAAAGTCACGGCTGCAATGTAATTAACAGAAACCACAGAGGCACATGCTTCGCGCTGAGGTTTACTCCTCGCTACGCAGAAATGATCTGGCGGGTGCGTACAAAAGGACCCAAACAGTCCCCAAAGCAAGCAGGATTACACTCATGAAGAACACGTTGGATTTGGCACAGACCCCCTTCTCATGTGATCATTTTGGCAAAGAGAAATGGCGCTCCAATTACGTTAATGCTGCCTTGGACTTTCTGTAGATTCGACTTTTTAAATTCTATTAGGTATTAAATTTGCCCTCCAACCATAATCAAAAGCTTCCACATAATTAAGTACGTCACCTATGCTATGAACAAATAATTTTTCCTCTTTCCATATGCAAGTACACATGTACAAACAAAACCAGCATGTATTATGTTAACATGTTAAAAAGCCTCTTCTCCCCCTTCCTGAAAAAATTCTTTGCTGTTTATAAATTTTGGACGTGTATAAGTTCTCCGAATCATTTTCTGAAAATGCTTCACAAAGAAGTTGAAGCCTATCATCAGCAAAAAGAAACGTGAGAATGAAAAACCCCAATGAAAAACCAACAGCAGCAAAGGGCGTCCTGCATCGCTCTTGCTATCCCTTAGAGCCCCCGTCACGTTTGCTGTGACATTGAGCACAGTGCCATCCCTCTGAACCGGAGCAAAAAGATCAGTTCAAAGGTTAGGTCATTCCATTTAGCTTCCACACAAAGGCTCCAACATAAAACCCTACCCCTGATTATCTATAGCATAAATCAAGACACTGTCCAGAAAGACCAAAGCATCCCAAGCCGGCCTCAACTGGCCTTATCAATAGCTTGTTGTCTTGCCTTATGCCAGGCCTATTTTGCTGCAATAATCATGCAAATCAACAGCAAGTCATGCATTTATATTTTTAAATTATGTGCTCAGGGTTACCCCAGCACCTTTGGTGAAACCATGGAAGAAGAACTCTAGCAAAACAGAACCAAATCCAAGGATATCCATAGTGCTGAAGAAAATGCTGTAAAGAAATACTCTCAGAAGCAGATTTTTAAAATACGCAGTTATCAGTAAATGGATTAAGTTTTATGTCATGTACCCCACCATTTAAACTATTTATATTGGCCATTTTTGTAATTTAAGTCTTTTTTACAAGGAGTTAAGATACCTTACTCTACATTTTAACAGCAACTCTATATTTTTATGAAGAAAAATATACATTTGTCACTTTTATTAATGTCTGTCACAGACTCTTTTCAGGTCTGAGAATATCCAAGAGAGAAGAAGTGTTGTTAAAGGGCTGGCTGGACAGCATGATTCAATGCTTAAGCTGGGCATAGTTTGTAAGCCATTTGTTGGAATAAAGCGAAGACTCAGCATCACATAAATATTTCATGAATTTGTATCAAATTTGCTGAATTGTTAGCTTCAGACAAAAGAAATCAGTGAAAAATGGAAAGGCTTCATTTTGACATTTTGAAAATGAAAGGTTTTGATTTTCTCATTTGAAGTTACTTCCGTATACAAATTTCCCTTATTCCTTAGAATATTTGAATTGGTTTGAAACCAAAATAAAACCTTTCATTTCATGTCAAACAAACTGTTTCACTCAGCCCCAAGCATTCTGGAGGCTGTGGGGTGCAGTGGTTATTAGCCCTCAATTCACTGAAAATTTCATCTAATTCACTCTCAGTCTGACGTGAAACCTGGTTTTTTTTCCTCAGAGACACTGGTAAACAGAAACGTCTGTTGTCCTCCATCCTCCACTCAGTGGGTATTTTTCATATCCAGCATCTGATATTCTATGAAATGGTTTTATTACAAGGAAGGTCTACACAGCACTTTAAATACTTTTTTCTGATACACAAAAAAACAGTGTAATAGCAACAGAAATACCCGGAAGTTGGTTAATTCTCTTTTCTTCCAGTTAGTAACAACTTCCTTAGAAACCCTTACCCTAGGGTCTAGAACTCAGACTCTAGTTCTTCAGACTAGAACTTCAGACTCACCTAAATGAGTCAATGGGATTCAACAAGCCGTTAAAACCACCCGACTTCGCAGTTGTAACAGCTTTGGCAGCATCACACAAGGTGACCTTTCAGCATGATTCAGACTCCGAAGACCAGACGCATCTCATCCACCCCTAAAAAGCAGAGATCTGGCTTTTATGGCAATGTAGGGGCTGCCCCTCTAGGCAATGGAGAGAAACAGGCTGTTCAATGAGGTAATTGATCTTACTTGGGAGAGGTGTCTCAAACAAGGAGGAGAAAGGACCTTTGGAGGTATCTACCACTAGCAAGAGACTATAGGGAGCGTTTGCCCACTGTATCTCAGGGTTGATGTCCAATTTCAAAATGAGTGTGACCCTGGCAGCCAGCACAGACCCAAACCTCTCATAGCCTTTAACTGGGAAGCACTGGCCACATCGGTGGCATACTCTGCCAGCTCTGTGCACCGTCCCCAAGTCCTCATGGAGAGGCAGCTCCCATTTCATGGTCAAGTGAGCATCACCACAGAAATGCTGGTCTGTTGCAGCTGCCATCTCTGGCTCCATCGTGAACACCAGAAGCGCTCAGAGAAGGAAAACTGCATTTATTTCTATGTATCTGAGTCCAGCCGCCTTGGCCCCAGCAGCGGTTCCCTCCTGGAGCTCAGCACAACGAGCAGTTACCAAGCTCCTCCAGTTTCCATCTGCGGAGCAGGCGTTCATGCAGCTACTACTCGTTGTTCTTAGTCACTTTTCGCAGAGCGTTTAAAAGCCATGCAACGATCTCTGCCAGCCCTTAAATGACACTTCGCCTGCCCCGCACCCTCCACGCCCCCAAGAGGTGTCTGTTGACCCGCCATCTTTCCTCCCCTCCACAAACCTGAGCAAGAAATCTCACCAAACTCCCTCACCACCGCTGCCTTCACGGGGAAGCAGGGCAGAAGCAACAACAGAGACGGCACTCGTGCTTGCCCGTGGCCACGCGTCCTCCCAAGAGTGACGGCTGCCTGCGCACACCAAAACACATCAAAATGTCTCGCATGCCTGCCAGCAGCCCTCGCGGGTACCCCTGTGCCCATGTCACTGCAGACCACCTCAGTGTCTGCCGGTGGTTGGCATCTCCTCCAACCGTTTGTCAAACCACGGGACGAGAAACGCCACCAGGCCACCCAGAACCAGGCAAGGAGGTGCCACATTCCCAGATATCGGCGTTTTATCCGTTGTTGCCACAAGGACAGTTTTGTTAGTAAGTTATGATTGTGGGGTGTTTTTTTTTCTCGCGCGTGTTTGTTTCCCTTTAGAGATTCCAGGGACTTAAACCTCGGAGCAAGGCAGAACAGTGTCACCCAGCTCAACTGCAGTACACGTTAGTCAAAAAAATGCATATATTACGTAGTACTTTCTCACTGAGAGTGTGTCTGGGCATATTTCCATTTAGTGAAAGAAAAATAGAGAAAATGGTTATTGTAGAGACAAAGATGAGCAACGAATCTTCTTCTAAATAAAAGTCTTCCTAATACATCACTTAGAGAGGAATTTTATTTTGTGGAAAACTCAAATAAAAAGACCATTACTACACAATAAAATAGATTTTATTGGTTTTCTCTATTTTTCGGTAATTTTACCGTGGATTATTTGTGTCTAATTGCTATTTCTTCTTCTGTGTTGTTACTTTAACACAGAGCATACTCAGAATTCTGCACTATTATTGCATCGGATTGGGTGCTCTGCAAGAAAATTGTGCTGTCACCCAGCCACCACAATGACTTCTCTGTAAGTGAAAGCAAGAAAAATAAACTGAAATGCAGGCATGGGGGAAAGACCTCATTTAAGTGCTATCTTCTACTAGTAAATGCACATCCTGTGTCATGTAAACTTGGCATATTCTAAAAGTTTTTCATGATGTTCGAATTTCCTTTTGGGAAAGTACACTAAAATCCAGGTTTTTGTTTTATTAAACAGTTGTATAATTTGCTGAGAAAATTCAAATGGTCTTATGTTCTGCACTTTACATACATTATGGGTAGCGTGTCAAAGAGGATGAGCTGCAAAAATCAGAACAATCTCTTTCAGGACTAATTGGCAGGTAGCAGAATTCTGATGATTATTACACAATCTATTCTTCTTACTCATGCGTCTAAGTAAGAATCAGATCTAAAATGCTAGTTCCTAATTTAGTCTGAATCCCTCTTCTGTCTCTGCTGGTGATATGGGTGATTTACCAGTTTTAAAATACACTTGCCAGATAATTAATGCACTGGCAGAGCTTTAGTGCCTTTCTCAAGCTCAGTTAATTCTCCACATGTTCATATTCCAGCCATAAAATCACCTTTTAGTGGAGTTCACAATATAATAAGAAAGAAAGAAAAAACACCCCAAAAGATTTATAATTCGTGTCTAACTGTAATTGCATGGGCATGAAATTACCAGGAGCACAAGCAGAGTCATTCCGACTTGTCAATCGTCAGGTAATGTTTGTCATATTTCAGATCACAGATATTAGCTCCATGTCCATTTTTTCTGCAGGTGCCATACATTTGCACCGGTAGATGGTGCAAAGGAATGGCACGTGCCTGTCCGCGTCTCCAAAGAGTCACTCACAGCTGCGACACTGATGTTTCACAACTGCCCTCATTACTATCACCGCGTGAAGCGCAAACGAGGGAGCTCCACATGGAACTCTATCAATTTCTGAGACCTTGAGAGTTGTCAAGACAATAGCCACTTTGAAGGGAAATAAAATGCTTTGAAAATTCATAAAGAGAAATCGCATATGGAGGGGAATTACTGAAATAACATGTAAATACGTGAAATACTCTTCCAGCCCACCCATTCGTATAACTTGAAAGTTACTCATTCACTGGTAAGATACACTCGATTGTGAAGACATAAAAGGTGGCAATTCTTTTGATAATTACTTTAGCAATACACATGTAAATGGTATTACAATTGAATCTTGCTCAGAAAATCCTTCTGTGTATTGGCAGAACATGGATTTATATGAGAAATGCATACAAAGAGAGGAATGCAAAATAGCAAAAAGGAAGCCAAGTTAAGAAAACACCACCAACAATTCAAGCTAGATGTATTTATAATGTGGGGGTTTAGGTTAATGAGAGCTACCTGAAGTAACCACTTTAAATGCCTACTTTAAATGTAATAAACTCTAATTATGGATAAAGACTCATAAAAATTACTTCCTAGAAGCTGTCACTGAATGGTAGAGCATCAGAACATGATGTACTTGCACCCTAATGCCTCTGAATCAGAAGACAACTAAAAAAAATCAAATTCATAGAATCATAGAAAGGAAGGGACCTTAAAGATCATCTAATTCCAACACTCTTCAACCAGACCAGGTTGCTCAAAGTCCCATCCAGCTTAGCCTTGAACACTTCCAGGGATGGGGCATCCACAGCTTCTCTGGGCAACCTGGGCCAGTGGTTCACCACCCTCATTGGGAAAAACTTCTTCCTAATATCTCATCTAAATCTATCCTCTTTCAGTTTAAAGCCATGACCCCTCACCCTATCACTACATGCCCTTGTAAAAAGTCCCTCTCCAGCTTTCCTGTAGGCCCCCTTCAGGTATTGGAAGGCTGCAAAAAAGTCTCCCCGGAGCCTTCACTTCTCCAGGCTGAACAACCCCAACTCTCTCAGCCTCTCCTCACAGGAAAGGTGTTCCATTCCTCTCAGCATTTTTCTGGCTCTCCTCTGGACCTGCTCCATGTCTTTCCTGTGCTGAGGGCTCCAGAGATGGACGCAGGACTCCAGGTGGGGTCTCACTAGGGCAGAGTGGAGTAGAGGGGCAGAATTGCTTCCCTCGACCTGCTGGCCACGCTGCTTTGGGTGCAGCCCAGGATATGGTTGGCTTATGGGCCATGATGGGCCCATGTCCAGCTTTTCATCCACTAGTACCCCCAGGTCCTTCTCAGGAGGGCTGCTCTCAGTCCCTTCTCTGCCTAGCCTGTATTTGTGCTTGGAATTGCCCCGACCCAGGTGAAGGACCTTGCACTTCACCTTGTTGAACTTTATGAGATTCACATGGGCCCACCTCCCAAGCCTGTCTAGGTCCCTCTGGATGGCATCCTGTCCCTCAGGCGTGTCAATCACACCACTCAGCTTGGTGTCGTCAGCAAACATGATGAGAGTGCACTCAATCCCACTGTCCACGTTGCCGACAAAGATGTTAAACAGTGCTGGTCCCAATAGCAACCCCTGAGGAACATCCTCATCACTGGTCACCACTTGGACATTGAGCCATTGAGTGCAACTCTTCGAGTGTGGTCAATTGCAAGACTTTAAAGTAAATCTTACCATGATGGTGTCTTGACTGAAGAGTTCAAGAGTCAACCTGAGTTCAAAAGGATGGAGCTAGCAACAGTGCAATCCCTGAGAGGCAGATGTGCAATATACAGCATCCTTCTGAATATAAGGCACTGCTGGGAACAGACAGGTTCAGAAGAGAATGCCACAAAGTCTCGGTGGCTGCAAAGACATATCAGAGAGAAGGAGGAGCTGGGGTGCTAATGCTGGCCCTGCATGATTTGCTGCAGGCTACAAAGAGACACAGCTAATGACTAATTTTCTTCTCGCAAAATAATTCTTCTCACAGGGAAACCCCGGGAGGGACATAAACTATAAATCTCCCTAGCTGTTAAATTACCTCAGCCATTAACAGTTTTTTTTACTTTTGTTCTAACATTATTTAATACAAAACACAACAAATGCTGCTGAGGTTTTTTTGCCACCTTCATGACCAGGAGAGATAATTTCTTTCTGTGCTATGATATCAATAGCTCTGTGGTGAAGTACACATGATTAGCAGAAAGTTGGAGGGATCTACCACTGAAAGGTGATTATTGTCAGCAGTTTTCATCTCTGTTGCCACTGTTTCAGCTCCCTAAGTGTTTTCAACACAAGAACATTGCTACTGAGCAGGTTTCTGGAAGCATTATGAAATATATTCTATTCACTGTTGAAATGGCTGTTCCTACACAAACCAAATGGGAGCAAAGACAAAAGCTGAGCAATTCTGAAATGCCACCTCAAACCTTTAAGCCATCTTACTCTTCACACAACTTCTCTGTATAATCTGCTCCCTTAATTATACTAACGTGGCCATGTGTACTTCACTCATACCCAGAGTAAAGTCCAGTTCCAGCTCCACCTGCATAGAATCACAGAAACATAGCATAGTTTGGGTTGGAAGGGACCTTTAAAGGTCATCTAGTCCAATCCCCCTGCAATGAGCAGGGACATCTTCAACTAGACTAGGTTGCGCAGAGGCCTGTGCAGCCTGACCTGAATGTTGTCAGGGATGGAGCATCTACCACCTCTCTGCATGACTCAACCAAGGTAAGGCTGTCAATGGCTGTGCTTCTCAAGTCTGGTCCTCACTCACAGCATATCCACTTCCCACTGCTCTTGCAATGCAAAAGGACCTTGAAGAAGATACAAACACAATAAAGCATAAGAATTGAGGATGGAGTCTGTAAGTTGATCCTTTCCTGAATCTCTTGCAGTTTAGTAACTATAACGTTCTAGAGCCTCTAAAACATCAGAATGTCCTAGAATGCCACCAACAAACAAAGAGGAGTCCTCTGCTCACTGCCTTCATTTACATCGTTTCTTTGTATTAGGAGGCATTCCTAATGCTTCCTAATGAATGGGCCAGTTTAGCAAGTCATAGAAATTGTTCTGTAAGTCTGCCCTATCCTAGTAGATGCATAAAGTCCTCTTTTGTCACCACTGAGATGGAAAGTACTTTACCATCATCACCTGATTCGTACATATAACCTTGTTTTTTTCCAGAAAAAATACAGAACAGAAATGTTTATTGATGATTTCTCTTTTCCGCATCATTAACAATTTTGCCATCTCCATCAAGTAATGCCTTATACTGTTGCTAGGATATCTTTTCTTTCTAACATACTTAAATAATCTCTACTGTCCCCGGCTCTGCTAACCATTGATTTTCCCCTGATGTCTTTAGGTTCCCTCATCAATTTTCTACACTTCGTAACTTCTAACTTCTATTGATTACCATCTCCTACTCTTTTCTTCATTTTGCTATAATATCGCTTCTTCATTTCTAATTACTGCCGCCTTCATAATCCTGAAACAGGATGAGTTTTAGCCGATGGTGTCCCACTCTGTAAGCGAATCTATATCTGCTCATCCAATACAACTCCCTTTAAAAACTCTTCTTTGCATTTTTATAGCAAAAGATTTTCTCACTGTTAATTTTAGTACTACTTTTCCTTAGCTTTGTGTATTGACCCCTCTGAGGAACAAAGCATATATATTACTTTTTCTTTTATACCACACACCTGTATGCCCGCATTGAATGTAATCAGGCTGTGATCAGTGGTTCCTCACCAGCCACTAGGATAAAGCATCTTTATCCATTATAAAAAGATTTTAGAAGGCAGTTACTTCCCAAGGTAAGATATCCATCTTTTATTCAAACTTTAATAACATGTTTGTGTTGTCTTCATGAGGCAGCATGTCTCCCACTGTGATGCCCTACATCACTGCCATTCTTCCTTCCACTCATTACAGACAGAAATGGTAGCAGCACCTGGCAGATTTTGCTCTCTGGTTTAAAGTGGTGAGCAGTCTAAGGACCACCACCACACTCCTTACGGAGGTTCTGCTGATTAATATTGATCCACATGCTTTCAAGATCCCAAAGTTCTGAGTTATCCATATTCATCCAACATGCAGCACTGGCTTTCTGCAGACTGTGTAGACTCCCCCCACTCCCTTCCCGCCCTTTTTGCCCTCTTTGTCTTTCATAAGCAGGATAAAAATCAATGATCTTAACATTTCAGTGTTAGGAAACAACCTATTAGCTTTGAGAAATGGCATTTATACCATAATTGCATCTTTTCATCAAGGATAAAGTTGTGTTCCTATGGCTTGTCTGAACTATTAACACAGTTACCAAGCTCTAAGATTATCTGACATTCTATACCACATTGACCCAATTTCTTTGCCAAAAAATCTAAGTTTGAACTTTTTATTGCTCCCTCTTTTGATTTTAGTTTTATATCTCCCTTGATGTGTTATACAGTTTCCAAGAGGGAAAATTAGCTCCTCTTCCTCCCACTTTGTACATATAGGACTTTGTCATCTGGGTGGGAAGTGACACATAATTTTCCATAGAACCTAAACTTCCAGTTTCACCTCAGAAACACAGCCAACTATCCAAATCCTGTGTCTCCTACCTGCTGTATTTTTTCACTCATCCACATGAAATGATACCTAAGAAAATCACACTGCCTTTTCTCCACGTCCTTGCCTGAAGTCTTCTATAATCTCCATAATAATTGGCCTAAATAATTTCCTCTATTGATGATAACCACTGGTGGAAACTTGCCAGCCTTAGTTTTATTTCATGTTTTATGCTAGGGAGACAGCTGATGGATTTGCTGAATTCTCTATTCATTCGCCTAAACATAGCATTGCCAGTGATAGTTAAATTTTTGGATGGCTGAAGAACCTCGTAGCAGCAGTTACACAAGCTATAACCCTTCAAATATCTCTCCAGTGGGTCTCTCTTCGGCTCTGCAGGGGGAAGTTTCTCCCATATTTTTTTCAATGGGTATCTGAAAAAGGGTTGATATTTCTAGCTAGGTTGTATGTCTTCTGGTTTGGTCCTATCATCTGAACACACTTCTTCAATTTCTAATTTTTCCTTTTTCCTTTTCACACATTCTTCCCCTTAGGATCTCAACAGCATCTGGTTGTCCGAGTCTGTTTCTCTCAAATGCTGCACAGTGGTGGGATCCAATCTTCTAAGACCATGTATGTTCTCCTTCACTATGATGATTAGCTTGCATTCATGTACTGGAAATCTCATGTCTTATCAAGAAAAGTCAGTCCAAAGTAGCTCCAAACTCTGGGTCTGACCAAAGAGCCACTGGCCCCTCGCTGCACAAACAAACGGATCTTTTCAGGAGGCTCACAAGAACCTTGCTTTGCTAGTCCCATGGAGAACAGTGAGCCCCATCCCATAGAGATGACTGAACAAAGAATAAGAAAATGGCAGAAATACAGATGGTTCGGCAAAACACCAGACAGGCCTTTCCACCTCTTCACCCAGAAAGCAGCCTGCAATTCCTGCCTTGCCCATATGAGCTCTCCTTAGCACAACCATTGCCCCATCCCTGTCTATATTTTAGGTAGTATTTAACTATTCTCATTTTATAAATTGTATCACTCTGGGAGACTATGACTAGTTCATTTAGAATTGCTGGAAAATAAATGACACTTCAGTTAGGTTATTACCTGAAGATTTATACAGATTAGCATAGATATGTCATTGCAATATATGTCTGGATTCGTATCACTTCAACAGTCAAAAGGGGAAAAGCCACGAGGGGTCTATGTATGGTTATGAATATGTGCTTAGAGTCATCCTTCCTGACTTCAGAAACCTACTTGAGGCCCCAAAATTAGAAGCACAGCCACCCTTGCCTCCATATTTAGGCAATGAAGACTGATAGCTGGATTGAGTTTCTCTTGAAAAGAGCCTGAAATCAAACTGCCTCTGGAAAGTGCTTATTCCTCTCCCCTGACTGTATGGAGGGACCTTCTGTGACATGAGTTAGGTGGACTGGTCCTTCACAAAGATCAGCAGCTAGCAAATACCAGAGAAAATACTCAGGTAATGTTTGTCTCCTTTGAATTATGGTATTTCCCAAAATAGACTGGTCAGCTTCCTCCCAAAGAGCTATTTTAGTTATGCATTTTTCTAACAGGCAGCTCTTGTGATCCTGTTCAGACACAACGTGTGATGTGGTGCATTAGTAACACCTCACTACTAAGGTAACCTAAGAATATAAAATGCTGAGGATGTGTGGTGTTCCAGTCTTAATGTGCTTTTCCTGAGGAGCTCTGCAACAAGGTCAGTTGTTAAGTGTTGTTATGACACACTCCTGGGCTTTCACTTTGACTTCTTTTCACAACTTGCTGAGTCTTCCAACGTCTGAAAAGGCCATTTCGATGTGCTGAGGTCATATGTTAAAAAGCTGAAAGCAGGGGCCCTCGCTAATGGTGCTCAGAAAGCAATTGTTTGGCAGAAGTTCATCACATAAATCGCTCTATACTTTTTTAGGATCGTAAAAGGAAAAAATATACTTTGTCCTCTAAGGAGGACTGATGTAAAGGTGATGTCCAAGAGCCATTGTTCAGCCACCAAGAGCTGGAATGGGGACTGGAATAAGTGGGTGGGGAGAGAAGAGGCCACTAGCATCAGCGGAGCAGCCAGAAGAGCACTGGCAGGCGAGAAGAGGGGAGAAGGGAGTCAGGGAAGTTGTAAGTAACAACCAGGAGAAATAAGAATATTCCTAAATACAAGTACAGAGGCAGGGAAGTCCCTCATCTACAAAGCTGACATCAGACTTTTGTTACATGGTCGATTTATAACATTTAAATATAACACAGATTTTCATAACTTTCATTTAAAATTTGTGCTAATTCCTGTTTAGAACTGCATATTTTGGCTTAAGGACAGTTTATTTCAGTTTAGGTGGAACGCAGAGCTCAGCAGTTCTAACCAAGCAAAGTAATGTTAATTAAAACCAATGAAGGAGACTTCCCACAGCCTGCTGTACCATTCTGCCTTAAAGACATACTGAAAGTAAACAGATGCCTTTTTTTTTTTTTTAGCTTTCTGATCTGTCAGGAAAAGGTTTTCTTCAAAAGCCCACGTGTTGGGAACAACATTTCACAGAATCACAGAATCATTAAGGCTGGAAAGGACCTTCGAGATCATCAAGTCCAACCATCGAGATCATCAAGTCCAACCATCAACCCAACACCACCATGCCCCCTAAACCATGTCCCCAGGTGCCACGTCCACATATTTTTTGAACACTTCCAGGGATGGTAACTCCACTACCTCCCTGGGCAGCCTGTTCCAATGCTTGACCACTCTCTCAGGAAAGAAATTTTTCCTAATATCTAGTCTAAACCTCCCCTGGCGCAACTTGAGGCCATTTCCTCTCGTCCTATCGCTAGTTTCTTGGGAGAAGAGACCAACACCCTCGTCTCCACAACCCCCTTTCAGGTAGTTGTAGAGAGTGATAAGGTCCCCCCTCAGCCTCCTCTTCTCCAGACTGAACAACCCCAGTTCCCTCAGCTGCTCCTCATAAGACTTGTGCTCCAGACCCCTCTCCAGCTTCATTGCCCTTCTCTGGACAGGCTCGAGCACCAAGCAAATTTAAGATTGGTTGTGCTGGTGGATTGCAGTAAGGCGCAGCTTTGGTCAGTACAAAAGGGAATCATGTGGATACACAAAGTTCCTGCTTCAAGCCCTTTTCTCCCTAAACTGAAAACAACAGCACCTGGAGAAACAGTCCACAGAAATTTCTTCCCTGTATGCACAGAGCCAACTTGCCACGAGTTCTCCCAGGAGCAATATTCCTTGGGACTCAGTGGGGGTGTGACAAGGTGATCTGCAACCTCTGAATAAGACCATCACCCTCATGCAACAGCGTTTGGCTTTGCTACCAGGACTCATCCCACCAAAATGGGCTGGACTACTCAAGGTAGCATCTTCATGGGTGGGACATAAAAGATGGGGATCTGAACCAAGCATTACTATTTGATCATAATAATACATACAGTACTTAACTATAGAGTAAGTCCTTCTTTAATACTCAAGTATTCAGGAATGATATAAAATACAATTGCATGTATGCCTAGTGACATGCTATACAAATACTGGCCAGCAAGGCTTGGGGAAAAAATAAAAAGGGTTAAATAAAAGGATAGTCTGTGCTTCAAGATATTAGATATGATTGGAACACAAAAGGAAACCATGAGGAAAGTTGCACCAAAATTTACAGGAAAAGCACAAACAGTTCAGTTTGGTTTTATAGTCATCATAGGCAAAATAGAAATGCTAGCAGCAGTAAGAGAGAGCAAACAGGATATCTGGGAAGCAGGGCCATTTCACTTGCTTTCTGTTTTGTTTCCAGTCTTCCATCTCTATTTCACCCGCTTGCATTGCAGACTCAGGCTTGCTGAACAGCTAGGAAAGTAGACTGGGTTTTTTAATATATGTGAGCCTGATTTTGTAAAGACATGCTTACCGTTGTGCGCTTGAGTAGTGCTCCTGCCAGCAGAACCAGGTGTGAAGGCAATGGGAAACACCATGAAGTTTTTCCAGGATCAGCAACTTGACAAGCAAAATCTTTGCCAGTTCACAACCTCTGACACTTGGCGAGTACTGCATTCTACCCTTAGTTAGAGTTGGAGTAGAGTACATATGGCCCTAAATTAGGGTACGGATTATTTTCATACACATGGCTATTCATACTGTGCATCGATTGTAAAATATTTTAATGCCCTGTGCTGTTGAAGATGACATCAGACCTTCTGAAATGTATACTAAACCTCCGGATCGCAATTCAAAGCATATGTTCTGCCTGGTCTGCTGAGGACATAATGGTACAAAACTAGGATGCCTTTAATGAATAAAACACTAGTCACTGATACCACGTGCATTATACATACTTTCCACTTCACAGGCAAAGCAGTTACAGCTTTCACTGCCTGAAGCCGTACTACATCGGACCGTGACTGTATCACATCTGAGAACATGAGCACATTGAGGCAGCGTGGGCTTTGAATGGCAAATGTTGAAATGAAACCGAAGGCGCTGCCCAAAGCGTTGCTGGTGATCCCAGACCCGGCACCTCTGCCTCTGAGTCAGCAGCAAACCCACACTGCAGCCTGCTCCTGGGGTCACCGTGTAGCTCTGCCCAGAGAACCAAACCACACGTCAACCATCACCTCTGCTCAAAAGAGATGCCACTCAGCTGCTGGTTGCCTGGCCAGGTTTCAGCTTCAACAGTCATACCCTGCCTGCCTCTATTTCTCTAGCAGTTTCAAAAGCGTATTATAACCTCATTATTTTTCTGCCCTAAACTACCATTTTATGTCCCTCTGCACTGCTAAAATAACTACCATAATCCGTGCCAAAACTGCATTCCAGCAATACTGAAAATCACATTAAGGCTTTACCCTAAGCTTGCATTCAGCAGGGTGAATTTAAAGTACCTGAGCACAAGTTGCATGAGACGACGGCCGGCGCCCGTTAGGAGCGGGTGTGGGACCTGCCTGCTTCGCACCTGGCAACAAGCGTCCCTTTGCTAACCCAGAAATGCTAAGGAAAGACAAGCTGGAAATACATGATAAATTGGCCCAAAACCTGTCAACTGTAAGAGAATAATGCTTCATCAATACTTGCATTGATTTAGCCATAGTTATTCCAGAAGTTTTCAGGAAAAAATTAATGCAATTTTGAAACAGCTTCTTCGGTGCAATTTTTGGTGCAGTGTCATCAGGGAGAGTCGTGGCTTTGTGTTTGGTGTTTTTTTTTCAGGATACAGCTAAACCAAAATAAACTACTCCTCCAGTAAAATATGAATGTTAATAGATAGACCTATGATGACCTAGATATATCAGTATCTTAACTTGAGGTACAGGTCTTTCAGCATCCTTCATTCATGGTGTCAAGTCCTTTTGTGCTGATGCATCTCTATGCGTCCGATACGTAGAGCCGCGTAACGCGTATTTGCCCGATCACATGAGCCAAGGGGAGCCGGGGTGCACAAGTGACAGGACTCCAAGGACAGCTCACAGCCCACCAGTGGGTCCTTCTCTCCCTGGGACCTTTGTGTGAGGTGCACCTGACCAGCAGATCACGGCTCAAACCAGTCAGCGATAGCTGGACACCACAGGAGCGGACGGGAGCTGCAGGCGTGTGAGATAAGGTCCGTTTTCTGCGATGCCCAGTTCTCACACTCCGTTCACAAATAGTGCGTAAGCCGTGTGCTGGGTTTAGTTTAAATTCATGGAGTTTTTCTCAGTTCCACACGCTTTTATTCCAAATTGAGGACACCCGCAAAAACCTTCTGCACAAAGGTGAGCTGATTAGGTTTGCTTTTTTGCTATTGCTGTGCAAGAGTGCTTGAAATTTACCCCCATTTGTTCACTGGTCAATGTAACAGTCACTCTGGCATCCTTCCCGGTTCTGGTGGTGTAAGTTTAAGAAGACAGAACGTGAGTGATTGTGCAAATCAGACATAATGTCATTAAGTCAATGTAACTGCACCGATCAAAACAAAAGTTGGAACACTTAATTTCAAATTATTTTGATAGAGTATAATTCATGCAATTAGATTTAACCTCATGAAAATTTCAACTTTTTATGGAAAAAAGAGTATGTTGATTTCCAGTTTTCAGTTTCTCATCACACCCTTCCAGCAGTGCAAATATTTTTCAATTAGGCCTAGTAACCAGTCTTTCCTAAGACAACTATGACGAAGACTATTTCCAAAATATTCATCTTTCCATTTCCCGATTCTGACATTTCGTTCACTTTCAGGTAAATTTAGCGAGTCAGGAAAGGCCCTAATTTTTTTCCGGAGTCCTCATAATCCAGGTCCTTTTTCCTGGACATAATGAATCCTACTTTACTTAATTTTTAAGGTAGAGCTTGTAAAAATTCAAAGCAGATTGCTTCTTCCTCTCCTGCTCTCCAGCCTGTTCTTAGTGATCCCTATGAGTTTCAATATATCCAGAAAGGCTGCCTTTTGCTTTTTGGCTTTGGGAAGTGGGAATTATTTCTGAAGAAATTTATAAATATTTGCTCCGAATGCCTGAACAAATGAGTTATTTCCTGCGACTTGCCTTCTGATACCTTAAATCTGTTAGCATTTTGGCATCAGATCCTCCCTTCCCTCAGTGTCTGAGATCACAGCGTAAAGTGATGGCTTATGAAAAAAGGACAAAGTAATCTCTGGAAAGACTGAGAACCAAGAAAAAATAATTAAATAAAAATAGAAAGGAAAACAGCTTAGGCTCATCTGGAAACAGAGGCTGGGCTGAGGAAATGTTAGCCGTTTCTGGTAGCTCTATTATTCTGGTGGTTTTACTGTTGTCCTTCCTACATGTCAAGGCAGGCTTAGAAAGGCTTCATCCCGGCTCTCGGACTGCTGCTCAGGAATTATGAGACCCTCTCTGCAGAGAGGTCAAAACACACCCATTGGGAGAACAGAGAATTTGGTGCATTTACGGCTGCTTCTCCACCCTCCAGCCGGGGTTTTGGTCCAGCTTCACTCCCTTCACTCCGGTGAAATGCAGGGCCAGCCTATGCCTGTTAGCCCACACGTCTCCCAGTTAGCTGTGGAAAAATGTATTTATTGGACACTGAAAATTTGCAGTAGGTCCATTTACTGTGGATAAAAGCCAGGAGGATGCCCGCTACACAGAGCTGGGTGTGTAGAGCGACCGGTGAAAAAGTTGAATGCATTATTCTCTAATGTCGGGATTGAGTTCCCCTTCAAAACCAGATTAGCAGCTCCCAGCAATTCAAGCAAAACTTGAATCGTAGGAGCTGGACATCCCTCAGACAACAGGAGTGCAGGCAAATCCTAACTCCTGCAAGCGCTCCTCTGAAGCAACCCAACAACTGCCCGGCACAAGATCGTTTAAAGAGAGAAGAAATATATCTACATCAGCTAGTTTCAGTCTTTCCTAAAATGACTACACTCCAGAAGCACTAACAAAGAAGCAGATGTAAGATTTGCTGTGATTTATCTCCAAGGCAATTATTTATAAATCTCCTTGATTCATTACATGCCAAGTCTAAATTAATCCCCTGGTTTAGCAACAGAAATGTATATGTACCCTTGCAAGTTGCAACCAATAGTGCATGCTAGGCATTTTGCTTTATAGATTATTTTTGATAGCGTGAAGCAATTCTGCCCCTTTTAAATATTTTAGGCAGAAAAATAATTTTCACAAAGAAAAGACCTTGGCTAGGGACAGTTCCTGCTGTGATATCTTGTATCTAGCTGCTTCTGAAGGCATCTGAGGGGTCAAGGAAAGCCGGCACCCTATGTGGTTGAGAACTGTACAGCAAAAGCATACACCCAGGTGCTTTTGCACATACATACACACACGCACGTGCACACACACACATGTGAATACACTCATGCACAGACTAATGTAGAAAACTGCAGAGTATGTTCTTCTCCTCTCTCTCCACACTCCCATAATAAAATAAAATTAAATGGCTGTTTTGCGTATCCAAAAGACATCTTATTCCTGGTTGCTAGAGGCAGCGCAAACTGGGAATGACAGGGCAGCTGGCATGCTACAGCGCAGTTCTGCCTGGGCCGTAATCTCTGCTGCATCAGCTGCAGATTTGAAGAAGGGGCAACACTGCTATCTACGCCGTGTAGGTCAGAGCTTCTTGCTTAAAGCATTGGGAAGTTCATGTTTGGAGGCTAGTATTTTTTTCCTCCTCCCCTCCACCCAAAGACTAATTGATCTTGCTTTTTAATGAAAGTCAACAAAGAACAGGATTTTAATTTAAGCTGTCAGTCAAAAGTAATGGAAGAGCTAGAAGGCCTGACACTGCTTCTTTTCTGTGTGCTGAGTAAAGCTACATTAGGGGGTATGTTTCAACAGGAGTGAGGAAAGAAGGACCAGGGACAGCATAATTAGCAACCAGGCCTAACCTAGGACACATATTACAAAGGAATAAAGACATTAAAATATGCTGTGTATTTGCTGATGCTAGAGCAGATGTGGCTTCTTTTCATGGGAATGAAAAAATAATCAAGGCAATAAAAATTTTGTTCCGTGTTGTTACAGTATCTGGCAGAAACGCCGCTCTCACCAAGGGCAGGGAAGTTAAACTCAAAGCAAGAGATGTCAAATAAATGTCCACCATCGTACGCAGCACGGCGCTGGCCGTAGCCCGCAGCCTGACCCACTGAGTGGGGTGATGCAAAGCCGTGGGTGCTCGTAACCTGGAGGCCAGCCTCGCCGACCGTCCGTGTGTCCACGCGGCAGCCGCCACCCGCGGCCACGGGGCCTC
>NW_010556830.1:67759-87357 GCF_000687285.1 Phaethon lepturus
CCACGCGGCGGCTGCCACCGGCGGCACGGGGTCTGCCGGGGCAGGAGGGACTCTTCCCTCTGGGTCCCCCAGGGCTCTCATGCCCAAACCCAGCTCTATAGCAGACCACCGCAGAGGAGCTGACGGGCAAAATTAAGCAAGGTGGGCCCGTGCCTGCTGCTCCAGGGAACCCACTGAGGGGGGCAGAGGAAGGTTCTGGCTCAGGATGGGGTGGCAGGCCCGAGGCTGGAACTCCCCCCAGCCGCAGGGCCCCTAATGTGGAGGGGCTCGTGCGTGCAGGAAAGGGAGGCGAGGCCATCTCATGCCTCTTCTATTCTTCATCATGCTATTTGTGGAGGGTCCTTCAGGCTGTTCTCCTCTCTCCAGTGCTGCCCACTTTTCTCCTGCCTGCGCCTCCTTTCATGATTTCAAGAGGAAGTGGTGTCTGCTTTTATTGTCTGCTTTGACATTCATTTCCTATATGGTGTAGGAGGACAATGTCTATAAAAAGCTATACATCTATCTATCTATCTATCTATATGCATCTCATAGATGCAGAAATAACTCAGCCTTAAATGAGATGCAATGCCTGATGAAATTGCCACATTAGTTATGTTTGACATGTTATAACCTTGAATACTAAGAAACTGGAAAAAAAAATTAAAAAGAAAGCTATATGCAAATAGGAAGGATGATATTTATGTATCAGGCGGCATTAGGTTTCAATATTTTTGGTTGAGATGTTCAGTTTGGCTCCTTCAATTACTTTGTCAAAGGGCCACAACTTGCTTTTTACTTCTGGCATTCTGGGACTAGTTATTTGCCGTTCACAGTGTTATTAATTCTGGCTGCCTGAACATTTTCATTATCAGAGGAAAAGGAGGAAACCAAATGTAACTTATTGGGCATTATTACCATTTAGGTGCTACTCTGAGATTTCTTCTTGACTGGAATATATTTCATTAATTCGGGGGACATTCTGGCACAGATGTCTAATTAGATCAGCTTAATGTCACAGAGGCATGCAAATATTTCCATAAAAGACAAGGTTTGTATTGGGAGATAATATCTTTTCTTAGAACTCCAGATAGAACTGAAAGGAACTGACATAATTTTCAGTTTGTCTAAAATAACCTGTAATACTTCGCTTCAAACTTTTCCTTTCTTACCTCTTCAGACACTCTGAGCTACAAAGACCTGACCGTTGCAGTCTCTTCATGGCCTTTATGTATTAGTATTCACTTGTTTTTCACTAAGAGCTTTTGCCACATCTGTGTTTTTCTTATTTCTTCCATAATTTCAGTCTTTTTACATTCATCTGTTCTTTACAACTTACTGCATGTTACATACTATGAGAGTTTATATTCAATTTTCCTTGTTCAGAGGTGGAAGGGATCCCAGATGGGGTTTCCTGCCAGGTTTTTTATGCCCAAAGATCACCAATTCCCAGAGATTAAAAAATGCTACTGCAGTCACTGCGATTTTTGTGTTATTGCCTATTTGGCTTGAATGTGCATTCAGCAACTGCAAACACTTGTAATTTTGTACACCAAATACCACCCTTAAAATATCCACCCTTATGTCTCAAAATCTTTAGTTGAGTCCTAAAACCTTTAGAGAGAGAGGAGTTGCTGTGCCTGGCTTGGTGGATCAGCTGTTCTCACGAGAACAGCGCAGAACGTGCATCCGCAGTCCACTTCCATCCTTCAGTTTAAACTTTATTTTTCTGATGCTGGAGGTATTTAAAGTAACTCACAAAGCACATTCTACCTAATGTATTAGACACTGCATAGGAATCTGTAGTTAATTTATAGGGGTTTTTATGACCAATACTGCTATATTCTGCAAAATGTACAAAATGTATTACTACAATTTGGAAAACTTCCGTTCCTGTAATAATTAGTTTGGTATTCTATTCCTTGAGGTCTTAGGATGCTTATAGTTCCACAAGAACTGCAGATCTTCTGTTCTGACAGATATTACAAAAATTCTGGATCAATCTTGCAATCTTTCTCATAAACTTCCAACTCCTCTTTCAATATTGCTAAATAGATGACTTCAACTACAGCCCATGGCAAGTTTCATGGGCTTATTCTTGGTGGCACCAAATCCCATATCATAACCCACTTGTGTACAACCCTATCTTCACAGAGACCTGTATGTGTGTAAGTCATAAAAATTGCCCCTTCTATAGGCAAAAAGCACAGTATTGTGATACATTCTTGAAAAAATGGGCCTTCTGTTGTGAAAAATTTTCTTAGCTGTAGAGAGTAGAAATTAATTCTCACATATAATTCTGTTTTGCAAAGAACAGGGAGAGGGATAAATTTACTCCTGCCCTTTTCAAAGATAACTTTATTTTTAAGCACATTCAGGCATGTGTCAAAACTAGCCTCAGTTTTAGGATATCTCAGTGCTGATTTTCAAAGGTTAGGTGATAAGAAACCTCTAAACATCAGAGTTTTGGAACTGGAATTTGACATCTGAAAACAGAAGCTGTAGAAGTTGTTTTCATTATGAAAAAATCAATTCCAGTTTTGATTAGTTTATGCTCATTAAAACTTGGAATTAAGCACATCTGATACTCCATACAGTCACACCTTAAAAGAATACTGCCTTTTTACTTCACAAAATTGCATCCTTCTCCAAATCCAAACAAGGAAATAAACTCCCCTAGTGTACATCATTTTATGTCCTTTGCAATTTTGATACTAGTTGTTCAAAACGATACCTTTTCATGGCTCTTCATACAGGCGTATACGAAAACGGGTTTTGGTGTACAGAAGCTCAACCGAGCAGATTTGCAAAAAGCAAGCACATGCTGATATAGCAAAATCTTTAAATCGGGTAAGCTGGAAACTGGTCGCCAGGCTTACCCATTATCCCCAGACACAGAGCCCACAAAGGGTTCCACTGCAGACCACGGCGGTAATGACTAACAGCCATTGGCATACGTAATGGCTGCTCCTCGGCCTGTAGGAAATGAACGGACGGTCTCAGTTCAGTTCACAGCACAGAAACCACCGAGCTCTACACGGGGAGGGCGACTGAGTTGCCCTCTCCTCCCCAGAAGCCTCTTCCTCCTGCGGGCGTCCATGCTGTGCCCGGGAAGCGGACAAACGGACATTCCCCACTATCAATTAGCTACTTCTCTCAGACACGAAGCTCACTTTTAGGAGGGAGGCCGAAAAAAGTCTGGAGCCTCATGATAAGCCCAGGGGATTAATAAAGGCAGTTTGGTTTACAGGATAAAGTAGAACCTTTATCACCTGTAGTTCAATCTACCAACTTAAAAGTACATGAAATCACAGGACTGGCTTCAACACCGCATGAAATAAAAAAGCTAAAATAAAGGCTCTATTTGGGGAATTATTTCCAAAAGATAAAGAATGAAGGATACCCAAGACTGAAGGTCATGCTAGGCATTTCTCCCACCCTGTAAAGCTTGAAGTACTGAACATAGTGTTGTAGTAACAGAGAGAAAAATAGTTGTCAGAGAATTTCTTTAAGAACATAGACGAAGGAGAAGGATGGATCCAGGAGAGAATCTCAGCTTCGCAGAAGCGGAGGGAGGGATAAGCTTTCAAATTATCTTCTGTTTGCCTCTTGGTTTGGACCCTGCAATTTTTTCCTAAAACTTAAAACCTCCTTCTAAGCTTCTGGTTTCTTCAAGGTGCAGTTTATCACAATCTTATTTTATTTTGAAATGCACTACAGCATCAAGGCAAAAAGGGAAGATGAACGCTGTTTAATCCCTCTGCTGCACTGCAGCAAGAGCAAGCAAGCGGGGAGGGAGGGGAGTAGGTTTACAAGGAGGGCAGGAGAAGAAATGGGAATGGAGTAATTTCATTGCAACTAGGTTTGGAGATCCAGAAAAAGCAATAATAAGCTTCCAGTGCACAGCTGTCTGGTCATAGAGCAGAAAACCACTTCCAACCTCAACTTGACATCATCCGGCATCTCCTTAACCAGCAGGGCAAAGAACACGCTGTTATTTTACACGGCTATGAAGCACATGCCACAGGAGATTTTAGCTGCAGCGAGGGCCGAGTGCAGACATCAAAGGCTAGCATTTGGATGCAGAGAAGTGAGAAATGCACTTTATTTCTCATAATGAGAAACATGACTTACGCTTTATCAAACCCCAACTTCTAGTAGGAGTTACGTAACGAAAAGCTCTGCTACTCTCTGCTGACTGCCAAATAGCTATCAAATATTGAAGAGATGAGCAAGAGCTCCGAAAGGGGATTGTACGGTCACAGAGCAGCAGCCTTCATGTGCACGCGTGCGTGCATGTGCCTCTGCGTACGTGAGCAAGAGAGTCTTCGTAGCAGGGTGGGTCCTGAAGGCCGGTGAATAAACCCGTAAACCTCCCCGCTCCGTGCTGCACCCCCACCGTTCCCAGTTGCCCCCGGGGGCAGGCATCCCAGAGAGGCCGGGTGGGAAGGAGTCGCAAAGCGTCGCGGCGGGTGCTGTTTGCAGCCGCTCCACCAATGAAGTTAGTGGGCTGCCAGTGATGGGCTCTTAATAATCCCAAGTCCCACAAGCAGTGTGGCCTGTTAGAGATAGCAGTGGTACCAGTCCTCCCAACAGCGGGGACTTTTTGAGATCCAGTGATGAAATAACATGAAAATCTTAGCTTTTCCCTAAAACACTAGTTGCTTGCTGGCACCTGTGATTAAATCAACTTTGCAGGTCTTCCTAGAGAGAAGGAAGGGAAAAGGAATTTGCCTCTTGGAGTGTCGATCCTTGGAGTTGGCAATATTGGGGTTATGCCTAGAAGACTCAAATCAAGTGTTGGGAAGAAGATGAAACACGGGGCTGAAGCTCTGTTGGGCATCTCTCAGACTAACCTTCAGTTTAGATTTTCTCGTAGTGCTGAGTTAGCAGGCAGGTAAGCCCCCCTGACAGTGGCTGAGGTTTTTCAAGTGGATCAAAGACCTGGAAGGCAAAGAGGACTGGGATGTTTCCACTGACTTCCAGGTGGTTTTGTAATAAGATGAAGTATAATTTGATTCCTTTTGTACTCTCTGCTGACATAGCCATTTTCACAGAGGGAATAAAAACAACTTCAGGACTTGTGGGGAGCAAGACAGAACTGCTGACTGCTTGATTTCAAGTAGTTCACCAATCAGTGTAGCCTAGTCAAAAAGCACACTGGACAGGTATATAAAGAAATGTACCACAATCAACTAGACTTCTGAATTTTTTTGATCCCAGAGAAAAGGAAAACAAATAAAGGGGAAAAAAGGGAAATTGAAGAGTATAAAAAACGTTATTCCAATATAAACAATGTAAGAAATCATTTGTAGAGAGTGCTCCAAACAACGAATATTAAATTCAGATCTGAACTTGAACAGTGTCACTGTTGGGTAAGTTGAGATCTGAGTGTGAGACACGTTACAATAGACTCTATCTCTAAGGCACCTACCCCAGAATTCAGGATATTTACATCTGAGTTTATCGTACTCTGAGTGGAATTGAGAAAACCAGAAAGGATTTATCACAAAACTTACATATAAATTGTACCTGCTTTGACAAAATACAGACATGTATTAAATAACTCAGGATTTGGTACATGTAGATGTTGGAATTTCTTTTTAATAAAGGTTGATAGTATTATTGCGGAAGAACCTTATTTTGTTTATATACTGTGGAGCATTGTGTGTGTGTGAAGTTTCTTAATTTATCCAGAAGCCTTTGCAACAAGCAGAGTTGCTACTGAATTTATGAAATGCTGCCTAGTAAAAATATCTTCAATTGCTAACAAGAAAAAGAGGTTAATCTGTTAGTGGTTAATGTCACCAACAATTTGGTGGGGAGCACTTCATGAACAAGAAAAAGAAGGTATATATTCACATTTTAAAGATAATTAAAAATCAGGTCTTAACCAGTTGTTTACATGACTACCAAGAACGACAAGAGAAGAAAAAGAAAAAAGCCAGTGAGAAAAAATATGCTAATGTGTCTTCCTCTGAAAGGTAATCAATGAATAAACAAAAAGCAGTCAGTTGAAGGCAGCAATGTTTTTGATAAAAGATAAAATCGTCCCATGGAACTCTCCCCAACATGCTTAGCAATGTCTTGCACAGGTTTTGACCATTGAGACGAAGCTGCTCTTTAACTGCCCATTTTTGCCATGTTGTCTAAAACCCAAAAGGAGACATTGAAAATTGCCCATCTTACGGTCTGCCTTTGAGGCAGCCAGGTCCCAGAACACAGTCTCCTTATGTAAAAATGAGTCTCTTCCCAGTTTCTTTGCCACACCTGTGCAACATGACCTACCAAGAGGGACCTCAGCCTAGACTGCTGGGATGAGGGGACCCAGCTCCACCGAGGCCACCGCCCCGCAGGACAGGGAGCTGCGCGGCCAAGGCCAAGGCCACGCTAGGCATAACGGCCCCACTGCCGCAGCCGCCCCCTCGCCCGTCCGCACCTGATCCCAGCCAATGCCCAGCACCCACTCTGGCACAGCAACATGTTCATTCCTGGACTCACCTCTTCAGTGTATTGGTTCAACTTATATTAAACTAATACTCCAAGGACGTAAGTTCAAGGATTAATGCCATATTTATGTAAACAATGACAAGCCTTTTGCAGTAAATAAAAGCCCACCAACCTACAGCTAGGTTTAACTGGTCAGTGCTTGCCATGAATAAATGCACTTTAATACTGACTACTGGCATCACAGCCACACTCACTCGGTTTGATAATTCAGCCAATGTTAATCCTTTCATCAAGCAGTTCAGTCTACTATGGCTTTCTTTTCCTAAAAAATCATCTGTGTCTTTGGGATTTCTTTGGGTTGGTTTTCAATAAAAAAAAGCCGTGCTATGAATGGGGTATTAAAGGTGACTGGTGACAGAGTGAACTCTCCCTTGTAGGATGGTCAACAGGCACCAATAAAAAGAGTACAAAGAAAAGTGTTTTTTTTAACTACCACTTAAAAGTGCCAACTATTCCCTGAAGCTCAGGGACTAGACTTGAATAAGCCGAATAAAAAGAAAACTCAAATGATAACAGCACAGTGATTGACAGCAGGCAATTCCACATTAAGTGACACTCTGGGACTCTGATTTTCTGCAAACGTCCGCAGAGGATTCCTGCATTGCTTTGCCCTTCACGTGTTTGAGGGTGCCCCGCTCAAGAGCAAGAGGTACTACTGCTGTAGTTTCTTATGCCTCCCTGGAATATATCAAAGATCCAACAAATAATTTTTGTAGTTCCACGCAATCACAGTCTGAATATCGCCTTTTCTTTCAAGCACAACTATTTGTACTTAATTTTCAACAGTGCATTAAAAGCCAGCTGGAGCAGGAAGGAAGGAAAGTGCAGAGGATATACATATTTTTTACTCCAGACATGTTAAACCCACAGCCCTATTATGCCTAGCACGTCAGAGACATTAAGGAAACCTGTGTTGAAAATCTATCTTAAAAACTGTCGGTTATGCTTCATTTGTACTATCCCTCTGTAGTTCCATGTGGTAAGGTATGTCTTTTCCTATAATAATATGGAAAAAAAATTAACGGATTCCCTAATTACTCAGCATGGCTGCAGGGCACAGAGCACAGGTCAGGCTGCAGCACCATCCAGTTCCTCCCCGGCCACCGGTGCTCTGGCTCGAACTGTCCCTCTACCCCCTCTCTTTTTCATTTTCCTTTTCTCTAGAATTTTTTTTTTCCTAACTCATTGCTGCTTCTTTACCCACACACAGCTATTGTGTGAGCTTGGGCTGATATCTGGGTTTAATTAACCATACTTGTATAATGTAGCAATACAATTTCGATATGACTGCTATGTTAGGAATAGTGGAGTAATATAATGGTCTACTGAAGCGTAGCATTGTCTGTTAAATTGAAGGTGCAGCATCTCCTAAAACACAGCAAGCAAAGCCACCCACATACTTCATGTACTATTAAAACATCCTTATTCAATTTCACTCTCAAATAGTCTTCTGAAAAGAAAAACTATATCTTGTAAAAACATAAGGTGGCCTGAAACTAAATGCATATTGGTTTCTGATGAAAAAATGCCCTCCTGTCATCAGCTGGAAATATTATCCACTCAGCACAGAAAATATATTGGCAGAAAGGACTGCAGCAAGGAAATCCACGTCAGGAGATTGATGTGAGAAATGCTGCAGCTCACGTACATGGTCACCCATTGCTTGATACCTCTGGATGCTTTCTCATTTTGTTATTTTCATGATCTCTAATGTGTTGCACACACATGTGCGCAAGGGAAAAAATATGGCAGATGTCTCAACTCTTCCATGTTGATCAACACGTTTCCAAACATTTCTCAGCCCAGGTACGCAGGTAATATTTTTCCTGCCATAGCCAAGAGAAATATCATACCACTAAAGCTGCATGCGTAGATGAAGTCAGAATGACAAAGGAGAGATTATACTTAGGCAAATTTTGTTTAGCCATAGTTAGGGATGTCAAGGATCTGAGCGCTGGAGCCAAGTCAGAAACAAATGTTCCTGCCCTTGCCTGCAGCAAGATCAGTGTGGTGCTGTTAGGAAAACCATGCCTCTTTATGACAGCAGGCGGCATCCACCTTTTCCCCCATCCCGTTCTAAAGCAAAACCAGGCGTGGGTGTTGGTGTTTTCCACAACAGCTCAGTAGTTAGGGTCTTAAATCAGAAGAGGAGCAGCCAGGCATAGGTGCCTGCTCTGCCCAGTATCACCAGGCATCTTGAGCATCGGTCGCTCAGGCCTGAGGGAAGGGTCCTGAACATCATCTCCTGCTGGCAATTTTCCAAACCAGTTCTGTCCAAACCGTTCAGTTTTCTATGAAACATGATACTGGCTGTGCCAAAGTGAGCCCAGCATTGCGTTGTGGAGACAGGAGCCACACAGGAGCCTGGGAGACCAAAGCTCATGGTCCAGGCCAGGAGAATACAATACCCCACGGAAAGATGCGGGAGAGCTGCAGCTGGAGACACCGAAGAGGAACAGCATATTGATCGTGGGGAGTGGGTGAGAGAGTCCAAACCAACAGAGATCTCCTGATCACCATAATACTACACGGTCTTCCGGTCCCCTTAACCATCTTCCCAGAACAGACGAATACGTTGCCTCCTTTAACCACGCTATTACACCAGTGGCAGGGCTCAGGACCTGCCAGGCTGTACCAGCCAGCAATGGTCATTATAGGCAGGCATGCCGTACCCTGTCACACAAACCAACACTGATGGAGACCTTCAGGACTCCATGCCATATGTCCCCAAAGGGTTTTAGTATCTAGCAGTGAACAGTCTGGGGTGCCAAGTGAAGGAGATCTGGAGAGACAGATTAAGGAATGAAGACCTTAAAAAGAGGGTGAAAAGTCAGGTCTCTCTAATCTCATCCATCACGACTATGGCATGTTTTTTCCACCTTCCAACAGGTGGGGCTGGACATTGTTGCCTCTCTCTGTCACTGCTCCCTTAGCATCATTTCTGTGAAGCTCCCTCTCTATTTGCAATAAAATCTTCCAGTGACTGGCAACACTCTTCCAGCTACAGGATTTCAAATTGGGAAAATCAAAGACTCTACTGGCCATTCCGGACATGGCCAGGGTGGACAACAGGGCTTCCCAGTACTCACCTCCCTATTTTATTCAGGAGCAGAACATGCCAATCTGGCTGCAAGGCAATCCTAAAAAAAGTTTGATGCAACACTGCGGGGCTGGGGGGGGAAAACATTCTGCTTTCCCCTTGCTGATCTGTATAAGGGTGACGACGGGATATACAACATTTAAGCCAGTTTAGTCAGATGGTCATATGGATTATAGAATATCCCAGAAAGCACCTGGATGGCATGCGTCTGGGTGCTCCGGCACGGATCATGAAGCATTTTGTGAAGCATTTAACAGAGAGCAGGGCTGTGGTGCAGCTGGGCTGACACCCGCGTTTTGAACATTGAGCAACCGGCAAATGCCCTATCCAAAATATTTAAATTCAGGGATGCCTGGGTTTGCTGTTGTTAGGTTTTATGGTCCATCAGCAGGTGTGTCACTGCTCCCATATGATACATCACTGGCAAGGCTGGCTGGCGGCACGTCCTTCCTTTGGAAAGCTGGGACTTCGTCCAGTGCCAGGGTGGCATATACAGGTTCATGCGGTAAGGACAAGACAGGAGTGACCATGCAGTATAGCCAACCAAAAAGCACTTAATAAAGCCAAAGAGCCATATAATCCAGACTGCTGCAGTTTGCCACTTTAAAGTCAACATTCAAGGCAAAACCTCTCCGATCACAGGACTCTCCACGTTGCAGATGAACCTCCAATTAGTTCCATTAGGGCAGCTGGCAGCCAGGATGGGACTTGCCAAGATGCAAACCCTGTGGCTGGCAGCACAGATTTATCTGTTTAGGAAATAGGCACCTTTGCTCTGAGACATTACCAGAATATGACGGAAAAGCAAAATGCAGTGTTGAAGTGCCTCTGGATTTCTTGTGTCATTGGAAAACTGTGCCTGCAAATCAGTTTCCCTTTTTTGCCCAGCACAGGTGCTGGGAATGTTTTGGAAAGGCATGAGCAAAGCAAAGCCTTTTGTCAGCTTTATGTTGTTCTGATTTGAGGTTTTGTCCGTCAAGCACAATCCCTACTATTAAGATTCTGTGTTCCTCTACTTCTCAACAAGCTATTGCATAGCAGCCTTTTTTATAGATAAGAGGCCAGAGCATGACTAGAGTTGAACTGGATCCAGTACAGACTGGATTAATTCTGCTCCAGCAAATGAAGTTTGCCTGGATTTACAGTGATGCAGGAGAAGAGACTCTCACCTGCTTCTGCTCTTCCACTGAGGGAATTACATAGGGAAGCATGACCATTAGGTGCCTGAGGAAAAAATGTATGTTAGCATCCTATTCAGAAACAGTCGTCATCATTGCAATATGGCTCAATAAAAGAGTAATTTGGGGAACATAAGACATTCCATTTTGTATTTTGTGGACAATAACACCCAGTTTTCACTTTCTGATTTATGGATTTGTTTCAAGATATTCAGTGCTAGCTCAACAGCCCAGTTAAACATGATTTGTACTATTCTGGAAGCCCAGAAAAAATTCAAAATAGACAACTGAGGATTCTTTTCACACCAGGAAATTCTCATTTGGCACAGGACCAACACGGCCAGCTGTACGCAGTGTATGGGACCTGTCAGGGATACCGCTGAGAGAAAAAAGCATGATCAGACTGCAAATTGCAGCAACCACAGAATCACAGAATCGCTAAGTTTGGAAAAGACCTTTAAGATCATCAAGTCCAACCAAGTTGTTGTTTTTAAGGTGCCTGCCTCCATCTCAGATATCTTTAGGCCCTGCACTGGCCAGTGCCGGTGATGTCCAGTACAGCTGCTTTGGAAGGGAGTACGGTGAGGGAGGCAACCGCAGCCCATGATTTGATGTGAGACATTAAATACCGCAGAACACGCTCTCCTCAGCGGCGGATGGAAAGCTGGGCACCTTCTGCGCCGCTCCACCAAACCAACAAGCTTCTCCCCGGGATGTGACCGGCACCGGGGCCAAGCTGCCCTCGTGCCAGGCGAGCTTCCTCCAACAGCAGCTTTGGCAGCGTAGCCGTGCCCGCGCCGGGAGCTCTGGCTGGCAGAGCCCTGTCAGCCGCAAATCATACCTTATCGTGGCTCAGCTCAACAAAGTTACGCTGGCAAGAAGTTCCAGGGTAGACTGGGACCGAGCCCCTTTAGCGAGCTGTGCTGCTAGACTGTACGTCCCAGGTGATTAAAATCGTTAAAACTTGTGAGCTGACTAGACCTTGCGGAATGGGAGCACCAAAATACAGCTCATACCACTGCTATCACCTGATACTGAAACAGCCCGTCCTTAAAAGAAGCGTAATCCTGCATATCCTGGCAAAGAGTTGTGCTGCCTTTTGGAAAACGCAGCCCCGCCTGGAGCGCAGCTCACCAAGGGCCTGGGGATGTGAAGCACCCAAACCACGGCTGCTCTGCAGCACCACAGGACGCCTTTGGAGTGACAGGCTCCAATTTTCAGGCATTTCTATCTTCATTGTCTTGTGAAAGCAAATGTTTTCCACGTAAATGTTTTGGCCAAAACCCCGATGTTTTCACAAAAATTGTGAGGAAATTTTTCAGCCTTTTTCATCAAATGCACACGTTCAACTTGCAACACAAGACTATGCCCAGCTGTCAGCCATGTGCTTCCTTAGATTAGAGGGCATTTTGACCAGAGATAAAAATGAAAGAACTAGCCTGGTTAGCTCAGCTATTTTGACCAGAAATGTGGATAAAAGAAATCTAAATTAAATTCACTTGTTACACATTTACTCCAACCTTTCCACTACCTGAACGTACGGATGTCAAACGTCCTCTGTTCCCTGCACTCCCCACTACTCTGTTTGCAGTGAGCAGATCTGCTTCCTGTCTGCTTTGCTGTGATTCCGCACCGCTTGGCTATGCTGTTAAATAAAAGCAGGCCAAGGAGTGAGGCCGGGTACCAGCCCCGATGGCTCACCCCGCTTTGCTCTGTTTTGGCCTCCTCAAGTCAGCCTCTGGACACAGTCCTGGCATACGTTGCTGCATCCCCTAAGGCTGGCACGGTGAAGACTGCCCCAGATTTGCCCGTGTCCTCCTTACAGCACTCCCCCTCTAGCGTTATATCAGCATGTCATCCTGAGTGTCCTCAAACGCTACACGTCCTCTCCTCCCATGGTCCCAAGGCGCTGAACGCAGGTCCTCCATTTCATGTTACCAAAGCACCACTCTGGCACTCCCAGAAACCCGCAACTAAAAAGATGCACAAGAAATAACAGTCGCGTCTTAGGACCACCAAAGTCTACGTGGGGCTCAGAGGAGATTCGGGTCTGAGCTTTGCGGTGTGGATGCGGCCAGCCTGCTCCCGAAGGGCCCCTCCGGTTTGGGGCGGGGGCAGCAAGCACTGTCTAAAATGGAGGCATTTCCCTTACACAGACCTTGCCGCTGGCCCGTCGAGCTGAGCACCTCCGCGTCGCTGCCCCAGCGCTGCCTCACCGGGCTGGACGCTTGCGTACGGGCAGGCCCGCGCACCTGCACGTCTGGCAGCAGCTATGCCAATGGAGGCGGCTCTCCTGCGAGCACAGAGGCGTCCCGGGCCGGGGACGCACCTCGGCGCGTGCGTAAATCCTTCCCAAAACCTACCCTTCGTGTATCCACGCTTGCTTTTCCAAGCGTGGGTCTTTAAACACGTTAAAGACTGCCCTGCTATTAGAAATCACACATGAAAGGCAGCACGCGGTATCAAGAACAAATAATTGTATGTTCTAGGTCTTCCACCAGCTTTAATTCAGAAAGGTTAAGTAAATAATCATGTGCATTCAACAAAAATAACGACGTCTTATACAAATGACATCGTGAGAAACAAGACTGCCTTAAGTAACTTAAGAAAACTGCTCTACAGGAAATATATAGTTAGAACCTGCCATCCTAATTTTATTTTCAAAACAACCTTTTCTAACAAATAAGTTTAATTTTAATCATCTGTTGTTGTTAGTGTTGTCTGCTACTCCCATAGCAATAAAGAACAATTGCAACCAGTGCATGTGTGTGTCAAAAATAACCAACTACTTCAGCAAGTAATTCTTGTTTCAGTTTTTTTAAAATGTCTGCATTAATGTCCATTAAGATACCAACTAGCTAAAACAGACTGACATTCTCAAGAAATATCCTTAAAATTAAGTTTCTTATCGATTTCCAATTCAATTTTAAAAAGCTATATATTAATAGGTGACAACTTGAAAACTATTTAATACCCATATTTCTGTATTTTTTGTGCATGACCAAGGAATGGACAACAGAGACTCAATATTTTTCCCTTCAAAACTAATCTCCTTTAGATAATCTTAACATTTTGTCAAACCAGGAGACTCAACTATTCAAAACCAAGAATTCAGCCAAAGGGCTGTCAAAATACAGTTTTTTGGATGCAGATATTTTTAAGTTGTTTCTTTCTTAAAGCATTTGATAGGAGGGGATTCAAAAACTTTAGGCAGTCAAATTAATGCACTCTCTATTTGAAAAGCCCCTTTATGGCAAATAAACTCCAGTACAGACACTGGGACACAGACGACTTTTTGAAGACTTGCAGAAAACATATCATATTTACAGCACATCCAACTTCATGCTTTATTAGCGTGACCTCAGTTTTCATAAAGCGTGAAAATGGACCTCCAACGTGAAATCTATTTGGCATTTCAGCCTTTCAGCTGCAATACTCCTACTGAATAAAGAACGTAAATTGCTTCCCCACTTTCATTCTCCTAATGATGAGCGTGCAGCTGAGGTACGTCTAGCTTATTATTAATACCCATTTGAACTAATGTTTTTAACTATGCATAAAACCCAGAATGTGTTACTATTTTTTTTCCCCATCATGCAGAGGTAAATTGAAGTCATCTGCTGAAACTTGGATTCAACTTGCCTCCATTGTGAGGAGGATCCACACACAGACTGTGCCTGAAGGAGACACCAGCATGGATGAAAACTACTCCTGTGGGCTCTCGCCTTCCACAGGCACTCACACCTCTGTGAAAGAAGTTAAATAAAATGGCATGAGAAGAAGAAAAGTGGAGGTCAACAAGCAGTGCTGCTGCGAACCAAGAGACAAAACCTGTTTGGGGGTGAGACTAGCAGCCATGAAGGTTTGTGCTAGAGAGGAGGCAGCAAGGAGGGAAAGATCTGGGCTCCTGCGGCACGGCTCAAAGCTGTGGGAACTTCACCGACTTCAAGGGCGGCAAGCCAGCTCCTCCTGAGGAAGCAGGGAGGACTGGCACAGCAGTGTTAAAAGAAAGCACAACCTGTTATTACAAAAGGCAGCTGTCGCTGGAAAAGGGTCGCATTCAGCAAGTGGAGCTACGCAACGGCATCACATGAAGCACACCGCACTGTCCTCTCCATCCTGGCAAAGAAAGTGTCCACCGATGTGGGTTTCAAGCACAAAGTCCTCCCAGAAAACAGTTTTAATTGTGTGCATTCAGGTAAGAAATTATAGTTAAGGCTATTATGCCAGTTACCCAAACCCAATATAAATAGTCATCTTGCTGACAGATAAAACACACGGTGCCAAACTTCTTATAACAACAGGACAGGCTATTAATCCCATTCAGTTTTGATGATATAATGCCATGGAATATATTTCTGTCCACATTACTGACAATTAACGCAGCCTGCACACTAAGAGGGAAAGCTTTGTGTTCAAGGGGAGTAAAATTTCCATGTAAATGTGGGACAAAGGTTCCAAATGGATGGCAAGCCTGAAAAGGAAAGATTTACTACTCGACACGCATTTTGCCAAAGAGAATTTTTTTTAAATAGTAGTAATAGCAGAGAAATGTCCTGCCTGTTAACTAATTGGTTTTGTGCAATTCAGGCACCCTAATTTATACTGAAATGGTTTGCCTGCCTTCCCTCTTTTCAGCCTGGCAGATGGACTAGGCAAAAATGTGAAATTCATGCAGTCATTGTGACTCGTAGCCCACTTAATTCACAGGCCTTTGTCAAAACTTCTTTAGTCAAGATTAAAAGAGAGTGTACCATATCTATCATAACCATCTGGACTGAAATTTGCCAATCTGGCCTGATTGGACAGGAGCCTAAGCTGTACTAAAGAGCGAAACCCTGTTTGGGCTCCGTGGAAGGAATTCAAGCACCACGGAGGTGCTCCAGGAGCTGGGCACATCAAGCCCTGCACTCCAGTACTCAGCTCCTCCACCCCTTACGCAACTAGAGACGGGCAAGCGAAAAATGCTAATCAAGACAATAGCATTTGCTAACCTTTTTTTTTTTTTTTTTTTGGACAACTGGCAGTATTTGTACAAAGAGAGAAGGAATGAAGAACATAGCCCGCACGCTTTACTCTTAAAAAATGAGAAATCGATTAGGTGATGTACTGTCAAAGCATCACACTTTCAGCTAAGAAAACTCCTTCTAATGAAAACATACCGCCGGTTGCTGAGCACAGTTAGTGTATTGACTCCTTATTTAAGATTCATCAAAGCTCCAGTGTGCTCAAACTGCCTCTAGCACGGGGTAGAGGAGCCAGTCTGGAGAGACAAGGGGCAAGAAATCACCCTGGGTTGGCCGGTGGGGAAGTTTCTCCCCGATTTCATCTGCCGATAAGCAGGAGTCTCCACAGATCCCCCGACTCCTCGTGAAATGGAGCAGCAATGGTTCAGAGGGTATTTGTCAACACCTGCATTTGCAAAAAGCAGGCTTTTTTCATCTACAAGTACCTCCCCATGGCTAGCCCCAGCTTTTTAACCTCCAGGGTGAATTACCACGGCAATCTCCACACGGAGCAGCACTCACGCCGTCTGCAAACAGCACCGGGGAGCGTATCGGGTCCGCACTCTACGCATCCCCACGCCGTGCGGATGCCCCTCCCTTGACTTTGCCCCTCTGCGACTCTGCCACTGAAGTGATCGTCTTGAGCACTACAGCTGGCTGACAAATACAACGTGGTATCTTCAGTCACGGGCCATGGATTTTACTCTCCAGCTTGGCTTCCCCCAGAGAGGGAAGGGATGAGTCAGCTTTGGATTATACTGTGAACTTCGCAGTCCTCCCAAGCTTTTCCTGAAGGTTTGGGTGGGAGCTGGAGGGTGGGTATGCTGAAGTCTACAGTGAGGGCTGTCTGTTCTAAATAAAATATATAGAGAGGGGATTTTTTAATTATACAAAGCATGTTTGGATTTTAGATGGGCAAAAATAGAATACATATAAATGAATAATTTGATGAGGTTTCTAGAGGCAAAATAACTATGAAAATTCTTCCTTTGTAATTCTTTACTGAAAAGAAAAAATATACCAAGTCAGACACCTGAGTGGACAAGTGAGGGCAAGCCACGCTGCCGGGCGAACACACTTCTCTCACAGATGCTGTTTTCATTTGACCAGTGCTAAACTGTTGGCAGCACACCAAGAGGTAACATATCTACAGCAGTCCTTTCCCATAAAGTGGTCGGCTCCCAGAAACCCAGCTGAGCCATAACGCTTCCCGTCCCGTCTGCACGCAGCTCACAGGAAAGCAGCACCAGCACGGATGCACATAGCTTTATTACAAAGCCATGTTCCTCTTCCATCCCTTACCAATCTTAAATCCCGCTGCACTTCAAAAGAGAACGAACAAGAGATGAAGAGAAGCCCTTTAAGTGTCCTTAAAAAGGCCACCACATCTCTCACGGGCACATTCATCCCCACAGGGCTGTGTACCTAGATTTTCCAGCCTGGTAAATCTACACCAAGGCACCTTCATTTTCAAGGCCAGCGGGTAAGAAAGCAGCGAGGCAGGCAGGGACGAGTCCTCTGGAGGATTTTTTGTTTGCTGACTACCAGCAAATGCTCCCCAGCTGGCTGGCCACGCCAAAGCCCTGACCCTCTCCACGGGCGCCGATACGACATCGAACACGGGTCTGGCATCCACACACACACGGGCGCGATGACGCCCTGGCGTGGGGTCTTCCTGATTAGAGGGGCCAGAAGACGTCTCTTGCCCGTCCTCCGTGAGCTGGCAGTGGTGCTCCCTGGCACCCAGGCTCCCAGCAGAAGGCATCACTGAAGGGTTCCGTTCAGGAAACAGCTCAGTCCTGATATGCAAGATCAGGCTTCTCCTCTGAAATGGATCTGACACAACACCGATGGCAAAGAGGGGGGAAAACCCACAAAACTGTTAAAACATTAAATTTTGGGTTTTTTTGAAGGTTTTTCCCACCTGCAGGCAAGTAACAAGGAAGGCAAAAGGGCTTATCTCATTTCTTAGTGAGCAAAACTTCTTCAAGTGCGACACTTCCAGGTTTGTTTCAGTGCCACCCCTCACTGCCAAACCAAATACTGAGCACAAAGATCTTCCGCTGTGTAAGAGCCAGGCTTTGAGAAGCGAGCAGCACGGTGGCGAAGCAGCACAGGAGTGGGTATTACCTTTTTTGAAAGTTTCATTTACAAAAATCAACTCTTCCAGTAAACGAATTCTAGTACAAAACATGATTTGCACTAGGCACACATATCTTAACATACACATTTCTGAAAATTTGGACTGTAGACCTTATCAGATATTCAGGGTCAAATCTGTAGGTGGCTCCATCGACCTAAATAAATTGACTTAAAGTTTCTGAAGATCCTAAGTCTGATTTTGACATATTTTACTTTAAATGGAGTTGACAGAGCAGACTGACTCTGTTACACTATTATGGTTTTCTTTACTTAACAGAACTGACAATAACTTTTTATGAACTTTTATGAACTCATACATTTAGTCTTCACTCATCTGGCTTGATTCTGTTTTTGGTTTTTTTTTTTTTAAAGATATCATTATATACAGTTTGGATTGCAGTAAATTAAATTTTTGTATGGAGTCTTTGTTTCTGTGAGTTTCAAAGGAGCAGAAAGAAAAAGTTCTATATTTAAACAATACTGATTTTTTTCCCTAAAAATACTTTGTAATAGTTATTTTTTTAACATCATCAAGAAAGTGATGACAAATCAGAGGACAAAGCACCTCGAGGTATAGATAAAACTGAGAGTATCAGAAGAAACAGCAACATCCTCTTCATATTTACATATAAATATTTTATTTTTGCTTATTTATACTAGCTAAAATGCTTATGGACTTTGTACATACTTTCACATTATCTATAAATGAGATTAGCAGCCACTGTTTTTTCCAGAGGGCTTACAATTCGCATATAAGCACAGAGCTAAGAACTAACTCAGTGTGTTAAGTACACATAAAAGAAAACATATTACAAAATATTTTTACTGGCATAACATCTGGAACTCCAAAGGAGGGATCGGGTTCCTTTTAGCTACAGAATCAGGGCAAGAAGCAAGATTAAAACGTGTCAAGGAAAGCTGGAAGCAAATGGAGAGAGATGGGGATAACGACGTGGTGAAACGAGGTACCGTATAGAGCTGCGCTCCCGGGAGCCGAGAGTGACCACCCATCCAGAAGGAGAAGCCAGCAGGGACGATCCGCAGGGCTCACTCCCCTAAAGGACTTACAAGGTAACAAGATGCTATCTTTCACGCTTTGGTTTTGGTTTCTGCCCCCCAAGTAAAAGGGACGGCATGGCTGGAAAGGGTTAGGTATTTATGGGGAAAGCAGACAAGCAGTTATTAAGAGCGGTGCAAAGATAAGGTTAGACTTGGATGATATAGTGTGCTGATAAAGCTGGGGGAGACATCTCCTACCCGGAGTGTTTTAAAGCCCTTGATCACTGTTGCAATACTGACCAGTTAATTAGAGTCAGGACACATGTAGCAATTTACCAGGAAATGAACTTTCAAGGAGCCTTAAAGAAAAATGATCAAAAAACCCCCAGGTTTTTGCAGCACTGTTCCCAGAATGCTTTGATGTCCAGGTACATTTAATAAAAACACAGCAAACAAAAACCTGAAATGCTGTGGGAAAAGGGCAGAGAAGGTAATGCACTTTCTGTACAAGGGCTGGGTCTCTCGGCTGTGACACCCAATTTCGTGCTCCTGAGCAGGGACTCGGTCGGGACCTGCCATCGCCCCTGGCTGAAGACCCCACAGCCAGGCAACACCAGCCTGGGCAGGGAGCCGACTTCAGCCTCCTCCACCTGCCCAGCCCGCGGCACGCACCCGCGGCTAGCTACC
>NW_010556830.1:87388-93046 GCF_000687285.1 Phaethon lepturus
CGGCAAGCCGGCTGAACGCGCAGCCACCGCTCTTACAGCATCCTTGCACAGCAACGACGCGGATGTGCATTACGGATCCCAAACTGTCTCGGAGGAAACAGAGGAGTCTGCAGGCGCAGGGAAGTGCATTGCCTCCGGTCCCCGAAGCGGGACAGCTCGGGGTCTGGGTGATGCTGAAGCCCCCATGCCATAGCGGTGGCTGTTTGGCAGCGGGCTCACGAGCCAAGGACCACAGCTCCCTGGGCACCACTCTGCATCCGGCTCCACTGCAGAGTGCTCACTTTTTTCCTGGCTTAATGAATATTTAAGTAAGCTGTGCAAAACGGGAACGCCGTTGGGAAAGCAAAAAGGGTATTCTGGGATCAGCCGCTCCCATTCACGTTTATAGGAACCGTGCCTGGAAATGGGTTCAAGTCCCCCCAGGCAGTAAAGGGAATTGAGCTTCTTGCATCTTGGGTTAGTGGTATAATTATCTGCAACTGAGTAAAAAGGCAATCGGTTCACCCTTCCTCTTTGGTTTTCTAACCCAGGCTTTTATCTCATTTGCTTTTATTGCAGAGCTTGAAGATGAAATGTGACATAGAGAAAGAGAAAACACTGGAACAAGATGCATGGGGTTTTTTTCTTTCTTTATGGGCAAGAAAGAATTGCTTTGGGTTGATATAAACCATGTTTTTTTCCCAATTGCTTGCTCTCAGTCAGAGAACTAAAGAACGAGTAAGCGCGCTATTAATTGCAGTTTGGGATTTTATATCAAGCTCTCCTTGCTTTTTGCTACAAAATAAGCAATGCACACACACATGGCTTTTAATACATTAACAAATACGTTTCACATAGAATAATTAGGATCTATCAAAGGCACAAGTTAAAAAATCCTCAATATCTTCTTTTGAATGTCACTTTTTTTAAAGGAGAAACCATGTATCTGCATATCTATATATCCATATATTCCGATTCAAATGGTATTTAAGGATAGTACATTTATTTTGGGGAACAAATAAAGAGTTGTAGATGACCTAAAGTTGTTTTTGAAGTTTGTTTAAGTTAAAGCATATAGGGAAAAAGAATCCCTAAGAAAGAAATTTCTGCTTCTCCTTGGGCACCTTTCTCTCTTGCAAAGTAGTATTTGGCAAACGCCGTTAAAGAAAGTTAATGTGGCCTTATCTGTCCCAGTGAGACCTGGCAAACTTCACTAGCAGAAAGCTGAACGCACTGCTTCTCATTTGCCTTTGTATTACAGTCACATTGCTGGTCTTGGCTAGTTACACCAGACTATTACAATAAAGTAGCAGATAGGAAAGAGGAGAAAATAAAGAGGAGGAGGAGGAGGAGGAGGAGGAGAGAGCGGAGGACCAGGTCAGATGCAGCAGCCACCTGACAGGCAGAAAGGGAGGTGAGCAGCTGCATGGCCCCGCAAGCACCTGCGAAAGTAAAATCACCCTTCACCCTCCAGGAAATCTTTCCCTGAGAAAAAGGGGACTAAACCGAATGGCAGACAAAAAATTGGCAAGCGACAACATTTTTACTATTCGATTCTCCAAATGTGGAAATGGTTTGATGACGGTTAAATGTCTTACAAATGAGCAGCTCTCCGGTGTATTCGACCCAGATTAAGTCTCCACCGTGCTAGCACTGATGTGAAGGTGAAACAGTGATAATATTGGGAGAGCAACTGCAGGGAAAAGGTTTCTACAGACGGAGCCTCGGCTAGCTGGGAAGGAACGAGGTACCCTGTGCATACAGCAAGTCTGCCCACACACATATTAGTCACTTTGAAGTCTGAAACCTCCGATTCGCACTACCTCTCCCGCAGTCAATGCGGAGTGAGAGGTGTTCATCGAGGTCTGAAACGGATCTCTCCCCCTAACGCCTTCGCTCTGGGGGCTGGCAACAACAGCGTGCAAAAACACTGGCAGGAAAACATGCCCTCCTTGATTTGCAATAGCCGTATCTTGGCTTATTCTTACCAGTCCTCCAAAACATGTAAATGCCCCAAACTTCCCATCCTGTTAATTAGCTCTATCAGAGGACAATGAATTTATATTCCAGAGGTCAGGCTACTGCCACTATTCCTATAAAATAACCGTTCCCTTACAGCCGATGGCTGGGATAACACAGAACGGCGCACTTTGCACTGTGTGGATTTTGACTTCCTTGCCTACTTCTGCATTATTTCCCCAAATACGCAGCTGTAGTATCTTCAAAACCGCTATACAAGCCTGGCTGGGACTTGCTAACTTTTTGAAATGGTGGTCATTTTGCAGAGCATCTATAATCTGGTAACCTAAATATTGAGAGACACAAATGTCAAAACATCTCTGTAAAGCAAGCATTTAATGTCTTCTGCAGAAGGGTAAATTTTGGACCAGACATGCCCACATCAGGTTGTACATCACTGGCAAAAATTCTTCATCCTGCTGTACTAGCAGTTAACCAGAAAGGCAAGGTACTGATGCTGTGCTGCACTTCCACTGGTTTGAACATTTCCTCCTAGCTCTTTCTATACATGCCCTGCTCAACATCCTAAACTAAAACGTTTAGGTGACAGAGGAGCTCAGTCAGGAGACTCGGCAAGATGTCTTGAAAGAGACTTTTTTTTGTTATCATACAGTGCTAGCGTTGAACTCTGTGTTGTCATGGAAATCTCCCCTTTCCCCAAGATGTTTAAAGTAAACAGCCATCTCTCTGCCTTTCCTCAGTTTTCATGAATGACAGCTTAACTACCAGAGCCACCACTTATCCACAGGTGGTTTTGGCAGTTTAGGGGGTATTTCTCATATTTTTTCACTTAAGTCTGGAATAGAGGTCAAGACATTCCTCTCTAATTGCTGACCTTCCTTCCCCTCCTTTTCTATGCCAGCCGCTAGGAAAAAAATGCAGTGCTATCGATTCATTGATATCCACAGATGAAAAGGTACCAGTCTGAAATCTCCCACCTTTTAAAACCACGTGAAAGTTTGCATTTAAAACTCTCCCAGGCGGCACTTTATACTCTTGTACTTCTGGTGAAGGGGAGGAGAGGAGAATCATCCCTGCATAAATGAGTAATATCATCTTCTTCCTTCATCAAGGCATTGCCATATTTGCAGGCAAGATGAAAAACACTCAAGTCACTTAGAAAAACACCGTGTTAGTAAGTGGGAGCAACAATCCTTAACACAAAAATGGTCTTCTCTTCAGGGTGTCCACTAAGACAACCAGCAATGCGGATGACACTGCAAATCATCTCTTCTTTGGGTCACCTCCACCAGTATCATCCAAGACAAAATACCTTGAAATTCTGCCTGGAATGGATGAGTTACTTGATTTTAAGGGGAAATCATTTTTTTTTGTGCTCTTACTGTTTTAAAAAGGAGATCTCAGGAGGATTTTCGGTTGACACAAAATCTACCTCACGCTCTCCCTGTTTTAGAATCAGAGGAAATAACCTACGTGGAAACTAGTGTCACCATACTTGCCATTTTCCCTCTTCTGCAGTATCAAAGAAGAATCTGGACAAATAAACTAGTCAGCACAGCATGCTCAGATAAAATGCTTCCCACCTTCCTGTGGTACCTGCGAATGACCACCACGCTGAAAACCAAGGGCGTCCCTAAGGTACCACGAAACATTTCCAGCGAGCATCCCCAGGGAGGATGCTTCTGCAGGGAGAAGGGCTTCGCAACAGGGCGTGCGGCCACGTGCGCAGCAAAATAAAACCGTCCAGCTCAGCGGGGAAAGACACAGAGCTGGCGGAAATGCTTCTGTACGGCTGAAGTGAGTGCTGCTCCCACTCATACCAGAGCGACGTTCCTCACGCCACAGGCCTCTTCCCTCTGTTTCTGGGTCATGTTAAGAAACACGAAAGAGAGACAGCAAGACTTTGCAGCGAGACCGAGGCTCAGCAGCGCTGGCCGCAGGAAAATGCTGGTGCCTCACTGCCGCTTACCTCCATCAGCGCTGGCGCAAGCCGTGCTGCCCCAGTACATCTTCCCAATCCCTCACCTTTACGCCAGAAGGTTTGAAGAAAACTCGCTCATTGCTCTCTCTCTATAGCACCCCGAAAGCTGGAGTTAAGGTTGTTGCGCGCCGTCAAGCGACCTTCCCAAAGGCCAGGCTTCACCCCAGGCACGAAGCACCATGTTGCCACCAGGCTCACAGTTCCATGTCACTGCGCCCAGAGGACTACATCACAGCGTTCATGTCGCAGGCTGGTGAAGGCTTTGCTACCACAAGTTCAACAAAAATGTGCAACTACCTAATTGCTTCATTATTCAGGTTCTTCGCTGTCACCTAAATTTCAGCTGTCAGAGTCTTTTCTGCTCAGTATCACTGACTGCCCCTCTCAGCGTGCTTCTGCCCACGCAGTCCGTTTCCCAAAACCCTGCAGGCAAACTCGGGGAGAGAAGGGTGGCCGCCATCTTAATGCACCCCCAGCTTGCTTTGTCTAGTTTTTCAAACTCCGGGAATACCAACACTTGAAATACAAAATTGTTCTTTTTACTGCGTTTTACTGTCAACTCGACTCACAAAAAATGCACCACACAACTAAAACACCACTTCAGCCTGTAGCAATCTCCTCGATTCATTTTGGCTCAGGGAGTCACTCCTTCAGGTTGAAATACATGGCAGTGGGCTTGGTAACGTCACAGAAATTTTGATTGTTTAAATATTTGCTGTGAGAAAAAAATGTATTAGCTGACATGAGAGTAATGCAAGTTGTCTAATGACACAGAAGAGGTTCCTTTCTCACTAACTCCCCAATGACCCCCTCACCCATCCTCTTAACCTTCGGCAGTTGCTGGCAACAACGCCTGCAGGCTGCTTGACGTGTGAACCCCGCGTCGTCGGGCACGGGCAAGGAGGGGCCTCAGGGCTGATCTAACAGCTGGGCTGTGCAGCTTCTCGGTACGCAAGGCTCCCAGTGAGATCAGAGGACCACGCACAACAGCTTCCTGATGAGACTGGAGCCTTTGGAAACCCTGAACCTGCTAGCTGGTGATGGTTTTGATGGACACAAATCAAAGACCTTCGGTAGTGCTCTGGCTAGGTCACTGACTTGGACAGTAAGGTAAAAGTAAAGGTAATGAACCACTTTCCTCTGCTGCTGAGTCCCATACCCATCCTCTCTGTGGCTAATTTTTGCCTTTGCTAGGATCAGGATAACAATGCCACCTCCGCCGGCAAGAAATGTCAGGAAAATATTTCCAGATCAGTGGATGGCAAGTGCCACATAAATGCACTTTATATTAGTCTTTTAAACAGAATATGTCATTGGTAACCGCATAACTTGACAAAGAAATGGATCAATAAAATAAGTTTGTATTAGGAGGGAAGGGAAGGGAAGGGAAGGGAAGGGAAGGGAAGGGAAGGGGGAGGGGAAAGGGAAGGGGAAAGGGAGATGATAAGCAGCTCTGGATTTGATACTGCTCCAGACTATTCTATTTAGGAAGCATTTCTTTACCAAGAGGGTGGTCAGACACTGCAACAGGATTCCTGAAGAAGTGGCCAATGCCCCAGGCCAGTCAGTGTTGAAGAGGCATTTGGACAATGCCCTTAATAACATGCTTTGACTTGGTCAGCCCTGAATTGGTCAGGCAGTTGGACTAGATGATCATTGCAGGTCCCTTACAGCTGAAATAGTTCTCCTCTCTTCCCTTCCCTTCCCTTCCCTTCCCT
>NW_010556830.1:93093-95494 GCF_000687285.1 Phaethon lepturus
TGACAAAGAAATGGATCAATAAAATGGGTTGGGATGGGGAGGGAAGGGAAGGGAAGGGGAAGGGGAAAGGGAAGGGGAAAGGGAGATGATAAGCAGCTCTGGATTTGATACTGCTCCAGACTATTCTATTTAGGAAGCATTTCTTTACCAAGAGGGTGGTCAGACACTGCAACAGGATTCCTGAAGAAGTGGCCAATGCCCCAGGCCAGTCAGTGTTGAAGAGGCATTTGGACAATGCCCTTAATAACATGCTTTGACTTGGTCAGCCCTGAATTGGTCAGGCAGTTGGACTAGATGATCATTGCAGGTCCCTTACAGCTGAAATAGTTCTCCTCTCTTCCCTTCCCTTCCCTTCCCTTCCCTTCCCAGTAAAGAATAGTCTGGAGCAGTATCAAATCCAGAGCTGCTTATCATCACCACCATAAATTTTGTTTTAATTCAAGGTTTAACACAGCATAAGCAAGGTAACAAAAATGAAAATTGTCAGGAATGAAATGGCATCCTCAGTTGTTTATGAATTATAATGCTAACAAAAAAAAAGAAAAGAAAAAACAAGCCTGTTGGAAAACAACTGTTGAGTACATTATACATTAAAACCAATTTTACTTCTGGGTTCTCAGAATGGAGTGTTTCAATTTTCACACTCTAAAACAAACCATACGAGAGCTTTAGATGCTCCAGATGGGACGCCTTTCGTTAAAGCTTTTGAAATCAGCACTATAGTTGTGTTTCATGGATGAATTTTGGTTGGTGTGTTATTGCAATCAGTAATGCTAAAACAGTCTGTCAAGCTCTCTAGTAGAGAGAAGACAGAAGAGCGAACTAAAGGGAAAGAACATACACAAACACCCTTTTAAAACCTGTAATACATCATGTCTTTTTTTTTTTTGAGGATATGGATTGAGAAATAAAGGAAAAGCAGAACACTCAGGAATGGCTCAGAGCTCATCATTCCACACACTCCTGGATTTATGGATGAAAGCTTGTGGGAAACAAATAAACCGTATTTCCTATACATTATAAACTGCAGTCTGGACTCACCCTAAGTATTACATAAAACAAATGAAATAGATTCCCCTTAATTTCTAAACACAGCAGTCGAAGTTATGCTCTTAATGAAAAGATGATAGCATAATTAACGCTAACCAACATGGTTTTACAGGCAGCAGGTCTGGTCAAGCAAACGTGTTGCTGTTTTCTGACGGAACCATGAGCCTGGCGGGTTGAAGCCACCTGCAGTCCCAGGACAGACCTCCATACAGCACCCAGATGTGCGCTGACAGCAGCCCTGGCTTTTTAAAAGCACTTACACAAAATCAATGCAGCTGATGCTAAATCAATTAAAAAGCAGCCGACAGCGAGTTCACACACATGAATGAAACCCCTCTAATCATAAGTGGGATTCATCATCCAACAGTAGCTTTTTTTAATGGGGCCTACAGGGATCCGTTTTCCGACACAAAACTGCTCCGTATCTTCATCAGTGATCTGAAAGAAAACACCAGTCAATTTTCGGTAGCAGTTGGAGACGGGCAAAAATTGGAGGGAAAGGCATAAGCACAACTGTGGATGTGTCAATTACTTAAGTTGTCTCGAGTCGCCTGATACCAGGGCTCTCCTGGATTACATTAGACCCACACAGCCCGCTGAAAAACCTCAGGCGTACCGGCAAAGGCTACGGCAAAACGGAGGAGGAACTACGGCAGAGGTGAGGGTGCCATGGGAGCACCCCATCCCCACGGCCACCCGTCTGTCAGGGGACAATACTGACAAATTGGAGCAGGACTGGATTCAAGAAAATGATACAAAATTTATCTGAGATTGAGGAAATAAAACAATACCGAAAGACTTTCTTATTTACCCAGGAGAGCTCAGAGGTGACTCGTTAGCAACATTCAGGCTGTTACAGAGGGAAGAGGTCCCCAGTGACAAAGCGTGCTTTAACCTAGCAGGAAAAGACACAGAAGCGTCTAACAGCAAGTCTAAATCCAGACTACAAAGCAGAATTCGACACTAAAAAGCCGTATTTAACATACGAAGACCTTTTCCTAGGTAAAAGAGTTTCTTGTTTGCTTTTCTCTGCTGAGCCAAAACAGGGGTCTGCACCAGTGTAGTTACATGTGAAAACAGCGGACTTGAAGATTAAAAAAATACCCCAAGCCCTTCCATTTTATAGGCATACAAACTTCTTCAAGGCTCCACTGAAGAGGCAATGCTGGCTGAACCATCAGGCTGAAAGATCGATCTCCTAACAAAAAGCAAGCACCATGTGATAAGGCCCTGAAGGGGTACAGCAGGGGTGAAGAAGGGGTGGGGGAGGACTGGCCGGCTGCCCCTCAGCGCCCGCCGCCCCCGGCCCCCCGTCGCGGCTGGGAATCTCGTCAGGCACAACACAAGTCCT
>NW_010556830.1:95592-95856 GCF_000687285.1 Phaethon lepturus
TCGGCAGGCAGCACACAAGTCCTGCATGCGGATTAAGAGGTTATGATGTTTTTTTGAGCAGCAGCACCACGACCGTCTAAGGATACGGGACGTGCAGGATTCAGAGAGAGGCGTGAACACTTCTCACTGGAGCCTCTGGGAAAAAAGCGCGCGGGCTTTTGGGCACACACAGCCCCCTCTTCCGGGGCAAGGTAAGCCGCGGAGCGGAGCAGGGCGGTAACCAGAGCAAGGATGATGGGGGGGGGGGGGGGGGGGAAGGCGAGA
>NW_010556830.1:95974-107769 GCF_000687285.1 Phaethon lepturus
CAACGTTAGCACTGCGCAGCTGCTTTAGTGACGGTGCTTAATTCATTAACTCTCCAGGATTAGCAGAAGACGTGCACCGCAGCCAAGACCAACAGAGCCACATAAATTTGAAGTTTTCAGGCCAAGTCACAGAGTTATGACAAGCCAAAACTTTTTTTTTTTTTAAACGAGGAAAACATTCACTAAGTACTTCTCATTCTTCAGACCTTTGCAAAACCCTTTGTATGATTTGCTTCAAACAAGGCTGCTCCTAGAGCAAGTGCTGACACAAAACTTCAGGAAGACTTTTTATTCTGGTGACATTATTTTGGAGTACATAAAAAAGTGGATTCATAGCAAAAGGTCAGCTTCAAACTCATCTATGAAAAAGAGCAGCATACATCTGAAACAGATCACGGCAAAGAGCCGCCAGACCTATTGAAAAACTGTCACGGTGGATGTGGGTGGAAAGGAGATTCTACAGGAAAACAGAATCTCTCGGGGACAGCGAGGCCATTTCTGCTCCCTCTGATGTGAACAGCCCCAGTCGGACGGACGGGCCCACCTGCACAGGGCACTGCATGCATCCGAAAACGCCACGCCAGCGAGCACTTGCAAGCCAACATCTTTAACATCATGGTCACCGCAAGTGTTTGCAGTTATACCATGAGTTCAAACAAACATGGTCTTGTTTGACTTCATGCTCACTTAACTTGATTGCCAAGCATCAGGCAGGTCGGGAGCCTTCCACATTTCCATGCATGCGCTTCGCATTCATGTGCTGCTGCCCAGGAAAATATTAAGTTAGACAGTTTCCATGAAGCTAGTCTGGCCTTAAGATATATGTACACACAAACCTGTGAGAAGGTATCACACACACAGATTGTAGGAGGACTTGCAAAGAGATACCATCCATTTGAAGCAATAGGGGGTGGCCAGCAGGTACCACAGAATCACAGAATCTTTGGGTTGAAAGGGACCTTTTAAGGTCATCTAGTCCAACCTCCCTGCCATAAAGCAGGGACATCTTCAACTACAGCAGGTTGCTCAGAGCCCCATCCAACCTGACCTGGAATGTTGCCCGGGATGGGGCATCTACCACCTCTCTGGGCAACGTGGGCCAGTGTTTCACCACCCCCACTGTCAAAAATTTCTTCCTTCTATCTAGTCTAAATCTACCCTCTTTTAGTTTAAAACCATTGCTCCTTGTTCTGTTGCAACAGGCCCTGCTAAAAAGTCTGTCCCCATCTTTCTTAGAAGAGCCCCCATTAAGTACTGGAAGGCTGCAAGAAGGTCTCCCTGGAGCCTTCTCTTCTCCAGGCTGAACAACCCCAAATCCCTCAACTTTTGTCCACAGAAGAGGTGTTCCATCCCTCAGATCATTTTTGTGGCCCTCCTCTGCACCCTGTCCAACAGGTCCATGTCTTTCCTGTGCTGAGGGCTCCAGAGCTGGACGCAGGATTCCAGGTGGGGTCTCACCAGAGCACAGTAGAGGGGCAGAATCACCTCCCTTGACCTGCTGGCCACGCTGCTTTGGATGCAGCCCAGGATACAGCTGGTCTTCTGGGCTACAAGTGCACGTTGCCGGCTCATGTCCAGCTTTTCATCCACCAGAACCCCCGAGTCTTTCTCAGCAGGGCTGCTCTCAATCCCCCTTCCCCTTCAGTCCTGTTCACCAAGTACCTCCACAAGCTCATCCCAGCTCCCTGCCCCACCACCCACTGCGTCAAGCTGTCCTGGGTTGAATGGGCAGTGGGATTGCAGCAAGCCCTCCACTGCACCCCCCGTGCCCCAGGGGCCTCACTCACCAGTGCTCGGGCTGGCACCCCATCAAAACTGGTAAGTGCTTTGAGGGGAACCCCATATCTCAGAGCGCTGGGTCCAGGCACCCACTTCAGGCACACTACCTATACACATAGGATCCCTGAGGCTGAAACAAAAAACCCCACAACTTTGACAGGAATAAGAATAATCAGCAAATCCTAAGAACTCAATATTATTGTTCATTAAGAAACTCCCCTAAAATCTGTGCTTTATGTATTATTTACCTAGAAAAATGTTATTGCTGTTACATACCCAATATACGTTAGCATAAGCTTTGTATGAATTTTGTATGAAGGCATTCCTATACCTGAGCTTACACATTAAGATGCCAATACTTTCTTCAAAGAAAAAGGCAGAGGTATGAAGGCTGACAGCAAGCTCATCTTTTAAATACTCCTAAAGTCCCCAGGTAACTATAAAACTCAAGAAGTACTATGCATTATTTCACAAAAATGTAAGCAAAAGTAGACTTTCTTATAAAAGGTGACACATAGTAAAGTGTAATTTACACAGTATAAGAACATAAAAGCATGAATAATAACCTAGTATTAAGTATACATAGAAGTTATCATTATGGGAAATCGCTGATTTTCTTTTTATTATGAGTTTGGAGAATTCTAAAAAGAATTTGAAAAGTGACAGCACTTTATTCAGAGAAGTTTCTCCCAAGCGGAGCTTCTTTTAAAAATCCTTGAGAATAGAAGTTTATCCACACCTCCTAGTGCTCCAAAAAGTTGTGGAAGAAAGGTGATCTCTGGCGATGCTCGGCGCAGTGGGCTAGGATCGCCCCAGCCTTCTGCAGGCGGCTGCAACCTCCGTGCCCCAGCTGCCCCCGTCCTCGGTGCAGCATCTTCGTGACAAACCCACCTCCTGAGCTCGTTCTAGCCAAGGCGGGGATGGAGCTGCCTGCAGCCGGTGCCGCCGCTGAAGGGGATGCTCTGGCCCTCCTGGACACCTGCAGCTGCTCTTTCCTCTCCCGTCGGCTCCTGCCAGCATGAATATTTAGACACTGTGCAGTGAGCTGGATCAGGGAACTAACCCAGCTGAAAATGAACCCGACATGAAATGTAATTCATTTCCCTTTGTTTTTGCTCCCTCGTGCAGCTGGGCGAACCCCAGCGGTGGCAGGAGGGGGAAAGGAAAGGGAGAAAAAAGCAGTGAGGGCGATACATGGCGCGGAGACCCAGACCCCCCGCCTAGCAGCAGTCTGGCAGGACGAGCAAAAAATTGTTTAAGCCTCTGAGGCAGAACAACCTTCAGGTTCGATGCCTCTAAATCCTTGGACGGAAAAAAATCCGTGTGGGAAGGTTATTTTTTACATCACCGCCCCAACCCAGTGAAAGCAAACTTCAGAGAGGTGGCAGGAGGGGAGGAGGAAGGCTGGTGGGGAGTGGGACTGGACAAGCCGTCCCTGCGGGCCCCAGGGCTTGTGCCCAGAGGGCACGACAGCTCACCACCACGGCACGGGGGACAGCCAGCGGCACGTGCCAACACTCAGAGGGACCCCTGAAGTTCAGCTGTGGTTCTTCATCTCAAACACTCAGCCCACCCTTGCTCCACCTCGCTTGGGCGATGCTGAATTCATCGTAAGACAACCCATCCTGTAAGGAGGGCCCTCAAAACCCGACTGCTACCACTGGATGAAGCACCCCAGCTGCTTGACACTGCGCGTCAAGCTTTTTTCTTCTTTCTCCTTTGATTTCCAGTCACTTTCCACCACACACCTTTTCCAGCCATCTCCCCTGCGTGACAACACGACGTTGTGGTTCGTCAGCTTTTCGGTGGCAAGGGATATTGACACTTCGGCAAACAAGACGCTCCTGCAAGCTGAGAAGCACGACTCCTCTGCGGAAATTACAGCTCTGCATCCTCTGCCAGCTATGGCTGACGTACGACGCCGAAAGCAAACTTTACAGCAAGCCTCGGAAATGGAATTCTTCCATTTATGCTACTTCTTCAAACAACTGGAGACCATCCGCTAGGTTTTAGGAATACATGCGCTAAAATGCCCATCTGTCCCTTTCTTGCTTTGATTGCTCAAAACTGTTATTCCTTGCTTCTAAAAACCTCCGTGTAAGAACTCTCGAATGTTTGTACGCGTTATCCATTACATTTGGGGACAGCATTAGAGAGAGGTGGATTTCTGTAACCCATTTCCATATAGCAGAGAATACAGCTCCCTGACTTTGTGTTTGCCACCAAGATCCACAACCTGCTGTCAGGTGTGTAGACTGATGAGGAGTGGAGGCTTATTATAAACATACTAATTAATACCATGACGGTGGCAAATGCAGCACTTCAGACAATATGAATACTAGGTCGCAAAAGTCAGAGAGCTACTACTTTATACAGTCTATAATTAATAACGTTGCTTATGAGGGGCAAACCAGTCAAGCAGAAAAAAGATTAAATTTTTTCACTGGATCACTGAACGCTTGCCAGAAGGATCGCAATAAAATACAGGCAGTTAAGTTTGTAATTCACAGCCATGACGTTTGACCCTCGTTGTTAAACCAATACAATATAAAATAGCAGCATTGTATCAGGTAGGCTTTTCATATTCAAAAAGCCCTTTCGCTAAGAGAAGTGTTTTCCCCAAACTCACTAACTCCTTTTTCCCTTTTTCACAATAATTTAGCATCACTCTAATGAGAGAAAGCTGTTATTCAAACACAGAAAAATCCGCATCTTAAGAACTGGCTACAAACCAGTGAGTATCTACATTAATCCAGAGACATTTTCTGATGTCTCTAGCATGCAAAGAATTTTCATGTATTTGTTTCTTCTACAGGAGTCAGCAGAAAGGTACAAATGAAAGAGCTGGACTCTGGATGGTCAAATTTTGTATGAGCTACCAAACAGACTCTCAGTTTGGAGACCCTTTTAGGTCTGTGCAAAAACCAGTTTTCTGAATATTTTTAAGCTGCTGCGTTTACATATGTCCTGGTTTCGGCTGTGGTGAATAACGCTGACAATACACTGAAGTTTTCAGTTGTGGCGAAGTGGCTGTAGTGCTTGTACTCAGTCAAAGACCTTCCAGCTCCCCATGCTGTGCCAGCGGGGAGGTGCACGGGGAGCTGGGAGGGGGCACGGCCAGGACAGCTGGCCCAGGCTGGCCAGAAGGATATTCCCCACCATACAACGTCATGCCCAGTACATAAACTGGAGCTAGCTGGGGGATGGGAATCGCTGCTCAGGGACGGGCTATCAATCATGGGGTGGTGAGCAATTGTTGCATCGTGCATCACTTGTTCTTGTACGTTCCTTTGTCATTATTATTACTATTATTATTGTTATTGCTATTGTTATCATTGTTTCCTCCTCTCTTGCTGTCCTATTACACTGTTTTTAACTCAACTCACGAGTTCTTGCTGATTCTCTCCCCCATCTCACCCCGACGGTGCTTAATTGCTGGCTGGGGCTAAACCATGACAGCATAAAATAAACATTTCACATCAACATCCAAACACAAAATAAGATTATGTCTTCAGTTTGATATCCTATCTAAAGAGCAAGAAAATCACTCTTATTTAACCTACTTTCAGTCCAGTCTGAAATATAATACAGCTAAAGAATGGAAAGATTGTATGCAGAGACCCACGTGCAAACCAGGAGCCAAAACCTAATCTGAACCCAAGAGAAAATTGGATTGAGAATATCTTCTGCTTTCAGCTACAATTAGCTGTTTCACCTTTACAATGACTGTGGAGAATTTGGCCTATATTTTCGAAAAGAAATTTGTGCCATTAATAAAATGTATGTATTTTTAGATTTCATTCAGTCTTTTTGAGCAGCCTAATAGTTCTGAGATAAAAATACTGTAGAGGAACCCTGCCTGTCCATACCAATGAAAAGCCCTCAGGGAATGCTAGAGCATTAACCTGCCCAATAACTGCATTAACCTTTCCCCAAAGGACCTTTCCTTTGAAACTGTGAAAACCTGCCAACATGTCAGAATGTCAGGATGCGTCTTCCACCGTATCGCCCCATGCCCTTCCGTTGTAAAGGGCAGTAATTACAGTAAAACAACAGTTTGAGGCAGAGACAATAGCGATGATTTCATCAGGGAATTTCCTCATAGGCTCTCCCAGTAAAAAGGACTCATAAACATTGCTATCCAGAGCCTTTTCCAAGTCAGGAATAACAAATATCAATTATTGTCCGTGGACTACCTTTATGGCTGCCTCTGTAAACTGACATTCAGGAACCTTGAGGATTAATTACTAGTAATGACGCTCACTTCTGCATCGCACAGCTAAACACAACTCCCTGCAAATGAGTTTGACCTTTCCTGCACCGCGTGCTCTGGGGTTTCTCACCCAGAAGGGGATCAGGGGCAGCCAGCATCTTCACATGAAACCAGTACCATGTACGAGCCATGCTAAGAATCTGGCTAAATATTCAGGCTTTGGCAGGAAACCGTGTTTTAGTAGACGACACCATGTGAGCCACTGACAATTAAACAGGCTTCCTGCGGAAAACACTGGACGACACTTGTGCAGTCTTGTGAACGCATGTGGAAGGTGTATCTGCACAAACACGCAGCTCAGCACAGCGGGGCCTGGGCTGTGAAACTTGAAGCTACCCCAAAATCGGAGCATTACAAGGTCAAGATTGCTGCGAGACTGAGCTGAAGAGCTGATACGTTATTGACAAACTATTCAGTCCCAGTAGCACACTGAGAAACACTCCCATGCTCTCAAGTGACGCCATTAAACTGGTAATAGGATGAAATTTTCTCATGCATTCCATGTTGAGATTTTTTAGAAAAGAAGCAAGATAATAGGATAATACAGCAATGTTTTGCAAACTGAACAAGAAAATTTGTATCTAACGTAATTGTTAGTTCCTTTGGGCAGGCAGGACTTTTGTTAATCGGTCATGTCAAAACACACCTTCTGCACTTCTGCTTGGATCTCAGCTGCAGAAGGCAGGAGGTATGGACACGAGAGAAGACGAAAGAAAGTGTTCATCAAAAGATCTCGTTGGCTTCAAACGTGTTATTTTGTGTCATTGTTTGAAAAACAAGAATAGTAGCGGTATGAAGGAAACTAGGAAAAACTCAGTCTTGAAAGCTTCTCTGCAGACAGGCAGATTCAGTAAGTCATGTCTTAAAAGTCACATTTGACATCAGAATTTAATGACCCTGATGGACTTGATCCTCACAAGCAGGGAGACCTGTGTCCTTGCCCTGGAGAAAGTGGACTACCTCCTCCTTTAATGTGCTCGTTTCTAGGGCTGGGAACTGCCTTGTTGCTGACGAGCGTTTGCAGGTCAGTCTGCATTTTCGTAGACTTTAGTTGCTGCCTTCAGTCATGGCTCCCAGTAGAGAATTAACAGTTTTGAAACACCAGAAAATTGACAGTCATCTCCACTCTTGCAGAGGAAAGCCACTAAATCTAACATCACTTCTCATCACCTCCCCTTTATAGGTCAGACGTGTCCGACTGCAAGTTAAGATTAAAAATGGCTTGCTACTAATCTTAGCACAAACATTAGTGCCGCTGTAATACACCGCGCTGTGCAGTAGGGCGGGAGACGAAATAATCAGCTGTCTGGCTGGCCTCTGACCTCGGCTTTGAAGTACCTGGGGGTGGGGGCAACGTCAAAAACATGTTTAATGATCTCTGCCTACCTGGGTCAAGTTCAGTAATAATGATAACAAAAAATACGAGTAGTCTCACTTCAAGATCCTTCAGAAGATGCTGACAACAACTTTGACTTACGTTATTCTCAGTCAAATAAACACCATTTAGACAGTACGTCTCAAAACTACAGTACCTCCTGCTTTGTCTTCCAGCTACTAGAATGACTTGGGATGCAATGCCCACAGCAGCTTTAACAATTTTTAGTGAATAATTACACCAGCCAATTTTCCATATTTCTTTAACCTCATCAATGTGATTATGTTTGGAGCTATTCATGTACAGATGCGACTAGAGCATTTCAAGCAAGGCCAAGGATAACATGTTTGGGTCTATAAATTCACCATGCAACTGTTTCCGCTGATATTCCTAAGGGTATCTCTTCCCTGGTGCTTTTGTTTTTTTTTTTTAAACAAAACCATAACAAGATGAAATTGCCTTTTTCCTTCTGTGCATCTAAACAAATGTAGATGTCTGCAAATTATTAAGATTTCTTGGGAAATCAGTGACCGTAACAAGAGCCTTCTGCAACCCTCAATGAACAAAAAACCATCACTGAGTTGTGAACCAAATTTACAGAGCAGAAATACTTGTCGACTTCATTTGGGGAAAAACGTCTGAGGTGTAAGAAAAGCCCGAAGGTAATGATTTGCATCATATGGAACCTCTCAGCCCCATTCTCTTTTAATTACCTTCATCACTACAGAGGCAATGGGGTTTTTGTTTTGTTCTTTCAACTTCTTGGAGTGAGTACTGTTGCCAACAGTACTGCAAATAACAGCGAAGGGATAACTAGCCTGATAAAGAATTAGCTCATCTCACTTGCGATTTCTCTGCTCAAAGCACCGAATCCTAACCATCCTGCTAAGCCGCCTGCTGATACGAAACATGAAAAGCCATGTTAAGTGGGAAAAGAAAAAGGGTCGACGTGCTACCACCGCCCCGAACAACCATGGGAGAGCTACAGGCCGCTCCTTGCTGCTGCTGCAAGGGGAGACGCTGGAGGAGTCACCTGTAGGTCGGCGGCTGCTTCTTCTTTCTTCTTCTTCTTCTTCTTCTTCTTCTTCTTCTTTCTTCTTCTTCTTTCTTCTTCTTCTTCTTCTTCTTTCTTCTTCTTCTTCTTCTTTCTTCTTCTTCTTCTTCTTTCTTCTTCTTCTTCTTCTTTCTTCTTCTTCTTCTTCTTTCTTCTTCTTCTTCTTCTTTCTTCTTCTTCTTCTTCTTTCTTCTTCTTCTTCTTCTTTCTTCTTCTTCTTCTTCTTTCTTCTTCTTCTTCTTCTTTCTTCTTCTTCTTCTTCTTTCTTCTTCTTCTTCTTCTTTCTTCTTCTTCTTCTTCTTTCTTCTTCTTCTTCTTCTTTCTTCTTCTTCTTCTTCTTTCTTCTTCTTCTTCTTCTTTCTTCTTCTTCTTCTTCTTTCTTCTTCTTCTTCTTCTTTCTTCTTCTTCTTCTTCTTTCTTCTTCTTCTTCTTCTTTCTTCTTCTTCTTCTTCTTTCTTCTTCTTCTTCTTCTTTCTTCTTCTTCTTCTTCTTTCTTCTTCTTCTTCTTCTTTCTTCTTCTTCTTCTTCTTTCTTCTTCTTCTTCTTCTTTCTTCTTCTTCTTCTTCTTTCTTCTTCTTCTTCTTCTTTCTTCTTCTTCTTCTTCTTTCTTCTTCTTCTTCTTCTTTCTTCTTCTTCTTCTTCTTTCTTCTTCTTCTTCTTCTTTCTTCTTCTTCTTCTTCTTTCTTCTTCTTCTTCTTCTTTCTTCTTCTTCTTCTTCTTTCTTCTTCTTCTTCTTCTTTCTTCTTCTTCTTCTTCTTTCTTCTTCTTCTTCTTCTTTCTTCTTCTTCTTCTTCTTTCTTCTTCTTCTTCTTCTTTCTTCTTCTTCTTCTTCTTTCTTCTTCTTCTTCTTCTTTCTTCTTCTTCTTCTTCTTCAAATGCACAGCTAGTTTAAAGGCAGCTGTGATTAGAAAAACCTGCACAGATGGGTTTTGCCACAGACTCTTCAATAAGTTACATTTATATTCACTTAAGCTCAGAGTAAAACAGCAACATTATCGTTAAAATTAATGAATTCATGCTTTAGTTTGCTGTAATAGTTATTTTGTTGTCGATTGACCTACCTTCTTCTGTACAGTCTAGCAGACAACAGAAGGTAAATTTTCACCATCCAGTGTATTCCCTGTTACACAAAATTATTCACCAAATGTGAATGTTTATTACGATGAAGGAGCTACAGTTAAAATAAAGCAAACGCAAGTTTCCTGGGAGAAGGATGGCCAAAGGTTGACGTGCAAGCAAGGATATAATCCTAATAAGGCCATGTTTGGTTCAAACCAGGGGCTCCAACTAACTTTTCCATGAACAAAACAGGCTAATCCCATGCTCGATGCCAATGTAGGCCCTTGTAATAGAAAATTTAGATATTCAGCTGGAGGTAAGCTAGAGCTCAGTTTGGCACGGAGAAGGTGACTAGCTCCTGCCTGAAGTGGTTCAGCTAAAGAAACGCGGGTTCATTTTCTAGAGAGAAGCGGCACCGAAGGTATCGGACTCAGCCATGGGCCATTTGTTTTCCGCTGCCCAGAGCTGGCAGGTGGCAAAGGCGGCAACGCAGCCCTCAGGGGTCTCTCCTGGCCCCCAGCCCTGGCTGGCCAGGAACACCGCCTTGCAGCCGGCATCCCCCCGTAAGCCGGAGGATCTCAGCCCGGAAAGCCTCACGGACCACTTTCCCTTCCTCTGTCAATCATGCTGACAGTCTACCAGAGGGGCCAAGGGAGCGTTAATCACCCCAAGCAACTCCAGCCACAACACCGTACACTCAGCCCTGCGGCTGCCCCTTCCCCTCACCCCCCCGCCCTATATTCGGACTATATCCATCCCCGCACGTGTAACCTTTATGTAGCTAGGTTATCTAGGGATTTTTCCTTGAATATTTCTTGAATATTTTATATTCCTTGAGCACCGTTCACAGTAATTGAATAATCCAATAATTCTCAGCAGCCACATACAGCTTAGTCTCTTTCTAATTTGAGCATGATGATGCCTAGTAAATGAAGTGGGGCAAGCCAAAAAGTAAAGGCATTTCAGGCGGTAATGAAATCTAAAATGCTTGCCTGCATCAATTTATTAATGTCACCGCAGAGCAAAAAAAGCCATACAGCATCAAAACGAAACATGCTGCATCTGCGGCTCGCCTATCGCCTAGCACTTGCACACAGACACACAGAGTATTAATTAAAGACTGCAAGGATGTAGTACAGGTTCCTCTTTATCGAGCCTTTCTGCATTATTTCATGTATAACCCAGACTAAGATGCTGTGATAAAAGCTCAGTAGAAAAATGTCCGAGCAGCCTGCCAAGAACCACACAGACTTGGCCTGTGGACAAAAGACAAATCCACAACTGTGGAAAGGAAAACAAGAACGAGGACAGAAAACCACCTTCTCTTTCATTTTGGGATATGGAAAATAGAAGCACGTTTTTCAGCAGCTGACTGCTTACATGAAATATTTAAAACTTGCTCTCTGCAGCACAGCCAGTTGCTCAGAACCAGAACCGCACCGGGGGCTGTGGGGCTCCCGGCTGCCAGCGTCGCTCGAGCCGAGCAAGGGATTACAAGAACCTCTGAAGTCACCCCGGTGTAACTGCTGACCTCTGGGAAGCAAAGCCTTTCCTAGGAGAAAGCCTCGGAGAGATTGTCAGACTTACGCTACACCTGTTTGAGCTCCTATTACAAAAAAGGGGGAAGTTGTTTTGACGTCAAGCCAGATTTTTGAGAAAAATGCATACGAGGTACCTCTCTGCACAGCAAACTATCGTATCTCTGTATCTGAGGGTAAGCTATTTGATAACTTTTTTCTAATAACATACTGTGCAGACAGCTGTGTCCTGAGTCTAACACGATGTCCCTACTCTAGTTTGCACAGTCCTGAAGAATTTTTGTGGCACTTTGCAGCACTTCACTTTTTCCAGGAATTCATATACATCTACTTAAACCTAGATTTGTAAGAGAGCATTTCATGTTGATCAGCTGGCAGTTCCATGTAAGAGCAACACAACAACTCAATTTTGACACTAGTATGATTCGAGAAATGTTATTTTAACCAAGAGAGAAAAGTTGGAAGATAGGCATTAAAAAGGAGACCACGGGCCCTTCCCTTGAAAACACTGAACTGCGGGAGTGGAATTAGGCTGACGTATTTAGGTACTAGGTATTTGCATACATTTGTATGTGTCCGGGTAGACATATTACGCAGTCTTCTCCTGGAAGACTGGAATATATTGGGGAAAAAAATTCAAAATCATCTAAACAGAGCTTTACTGACTTCTTTTCTGTCTGACCTCCCCCACTCCCCGTTCCCCCCCCCCCCACTTCC
>NW_010556830.1:107800-110749 GCF_000687285.1 Phaethon lepturus
CCCCCCCCCAATGTCCATTCTGTGCTGAAGTGCTTCATTTGAATGAAAAAAGGATTCAATTTACTTTCCTTTTTTTTTTCTTTTTACCTTTGGTATCATTTAGTTTCTATCAACATAAACAGTTTTGAAAACACTGAGCCAATTCATCAGTAGCTCATGTTTTACTTCGAGCTGCAGCTTCTGGTAAATGATGGACCAAACCAATTTACTCAGTTTTATGTCTAAATTGCTAGACAGTCATTGCAAACTAGACACATTTGAAAAATGCCCCCCAGCGGAAAGGCTAGCTGGCCTCTTTCCTGGGGTTCACCTCCCCTGATTCCTGAAATGCCCTTTTCCGAAAACCCTCTTCTCCCTGGCAGGTTGCTGCTGTGGCTTCCCAGGGAACACATCAGCCTTGGGAAGTCTAATTCCATCTGTTCACAGATGGAATCCAACTTCTTCTGCTCGAATCCTGTGTTCAGTTTTGGGCCCCTCACTACAAGAAGGACGTTGAGGTGCTGGAGCGTGTCCAGAGAAGGGCAACGAAGCTGGTGAGGGGTCTGGAGCACAAGTCTTATGAGGAGCGGCTGAGGGAACTGGGGTTGTTCAGTCTGGAGAAGAGGAGGCTGAGGGGAGACCTTATCGCTCTCTACAACTACCTGAAAGGGGGTTGTGGTGAGGTGGGTGTTGGTCTCTTCTCCCGAGTAAACAGCGACAGGATTAGAGGCAATGGCCTCAAGTTGCGCCATGGGAGGTTTAGATTGGATATTAGGGAAAATTTCTTTCCTGAGAGAGTGGTCAAGCATTGGAACAGGCTGCCCAGGGAGGTGGTGGAGTCACCATCACTGGAAGTGTTCAAAAAACGTGTGGACGTGGCACTTCAGGACATGGTTTAGTGGGCATGGTGGTGTTGGGTTGATGGTTGGACTTGATGATCTTAAAGGTCTTTTCCAACCTTAATGATTCTGTGATTCTGTGATTCTTTTGTATCCTAATTGAAGGTACAAAATCCATCTCATAACAGGTCTTAAAAATAATTATACCATACCTTACTGCATACAGGGTTCAGGCATCTTGTATCATGATGACCCAAAAGGCGTTTACCTTATCACAGAAGTTCATTAAAATACACCAACTAAACAGGGAATGAATAGTAAAAAAGCTGACAAGTTGAAATTAAATGACAGTAATTAAGTAACTTTCCTACTCATCATTTTAACGCCTGCCACTGCCTACTGCAAACCAAGAGCCAGAAACCTCACACAAGGAACCACAAGAAAATTTGACATTTTCTCATTCACTCTAAAAAAAAAAACCCACAGAAAAGTCGTTCTGTCATGTGAGGACAGCCAGGATGAATCACACAGCTATTCAGATAATTAATACGCACTTTACTAGCAGATCCTCTTTTGTTCCTGAAATGGAACTACAAAGGTGGCAGGCCACCTGCTACATCTCCAAAGCCCTCGGAAAAGAGTCAATTAGGAGGGTAGAAACTACTCAAGCAAGATACATAAAGCATAATAACAACAACAATAATAATGATGATGATGATGTTAAACTTTGAAAATCCAAAAAGGTATCATTGGGCCCATGGTAAATATAATAACAAGCATAAAGCACGTGTCCTGAAATTCAGTTATCCAGAGTCAAAAGTTCAGAGGAAGGGCAGAGCAAAGCCCAGGCTTTGTTCATAACTGTACAACACGTCGGCTGCAAGGCCTGGAGCACCGACCATTCTGACTTCAACAAAAGGTGCCAACTGGAAGCTCAAAATTAAGGGCCTTGTTTAATGCCAAAAATACATACAAACTCTGTCGCTGCCGTTCTGGTTTAAAAGAGATACTGCCCAAAAGACAAGGCCCGCTCCTCTCTTCTTATTGTAACCAACAGAATTTAAAGAGCGAACACAGAAAACGCCTTATAGCCAGAAGAGACTACCATGTTCTTCAGTGACACAAGAGTTCTGCTTCTCATGCCAAACGTCCCCCCGCTGTGTGACGAGGACAGGTCTGGTGCCAGGTACACCCACCCTCCAGAGACCCAGGAGAGAGGGAGGATTTTGCAACTTTTAAATGGAAAATCGCACGGCTATCTAATTCTTCCAGCTCTCAGTCTCTTTTCTCCTACCTTCATTCACTTCTTTTCCTTCATATTATCTCTCTTACATGAACTACCCCCTTCCTTTCCAGGTCCCACCCCCCTTTTCTGTAGTCTGACAAAAATTATGATTTTTCTTTGTACAGTTTTGTACCATTGCTGGTGTATTTGTGATCGTTCCATTCAGCACCTTCCTTAAGAGTCAGGACGTGTGGTCTACTTTCAGATTGTCTCTGTGTCAATATCAAACCTTGCTGTAATCCCAGTCACCTCTCTTGCAGCCTATAAACTGCCGTTTCCACTCACCATTTCTGGTGTTTTAATAGATTTCCTACCCATGTAATAACGGTCACGTCCATCTTGCGCAAATATCTTTTCATGTGAGATTTCAGGAAACATTATGTCAAATGTCCAGCCACTTAACCAGCTGAAGATCTGTTATTTGTAATGGGCCATTCAGTAATAAAATGGAAAAGAACCTCCAGCAGTATAAATATATATGCAAAATGACCAGTCATCTTTACTGCAACAGCTGCTGAGGAAACACAGGATTTCCTTGACTTGAAATAACTGAAGTGTTTCCACCAGGTGGAAAACAGTTTCTGAAAAAGCTCTGTATTTTGCTTTGTTTCGCTGCATTAACCCCAACGCGGTGAACAGAACCGGGGACATTTTTGTGTGGGGGGTTTTTTGTTTTGTTTTGTTTTGGTTTTTTTTAATTTCTGCGCACGCTGCGAATAAAAACCGGACCCATTCCTCCCGGCCACGCAGCCATTTCATTCACCACAATTCTCCGTTCCCATCCAAACAGCATCAGGGATATGGCATGCCTTAAGAAAACAGAGCTTCAGCGGCACGCTGCCGCCG
>NW_010556830.1:110780-113944 GCF_000687285.1 Phaethon lepturus
AGAAGCGGGGGAGCCGCGGAGGCCAGGCACCCGGACCCTGCTGCTCACGGGTCGCCTCGGGGCTCTGCCAGCGCCTCTGCCTCCTGCGAGAGCGAAAACGACCACAGCTAAAAGCACCCTAAATTCAGCACGCCAGGTGGTTTGCGAAGTGCGGTCCACGGGCTGTTGGCTGCTTGTAAAGCGCAAGTTTTTCTCTTTATTTCCAGATATTAAGATTAAAAAAAAGAGGAAAAAAAAAACCACCCAACGCTTTCTTTTCCGGGACCACTCTCCTGTGTCGGTGGGGCATCCCTCATGAAATCAGAAGAACTAACACCTGAAATTGTCCCTTCGTGCTCCTGAAGGGATCACACCTGGAGTCCCAGTAAAAACACTCCATGGGATGCTCCTTCACCGGCCGTCCCGTGAGCCACCAAGAGCACACCCACGTCTGTAAACAGCAGATCTCAAAGTCTTCCCGGGACCAAACGCCGTTGCCCAGTGCAGCTGAGGTTCACCTTGCAAAAACATCTTCCAGACATATTCTGAAGAAGGGAAAACCAATTTGCATCATTTCATCCTACTGTATTTTACCCCTGAGCCGGTCTGGTTACCCACCCGCTCCGAGACCAGGAGGTTGGGGGTTGGTCGGACCAGTGCATGTGCCCATTTCCACCCTCAGGCCACCCCAGCTGCTCAACCAAAGCTCAAGGCTTGTGAGCGTTCAGGGAATCCCGTGACCACAGTACAACTTCTGGCCTGTCTGGAACGGCCATGGTGCGGATTTTGCATTTTATTTTCTTTCTGATTACCATTACAAAAGGGGAAAAAAGAAAAAAAACTGACCTGTTTGAGTCTGCAAGGATACAGGGATCTCCTCCTGGCCATCTGCGTGGTCACAGCTCAGCTTTCGTCTTACTGTTTACTGGTGGTGTAATCTCTTTCACAGAGAGATTATACAAAACACCAACAACTCCAAAGACAGAGGGTGAGAACACCTCAAATGAAGCAAACAACGCATTCCGGGTGGAGAAACATTCATCAGCTTTTTATACCCATTGGCTTGCTATGACTGTCACATATTTGTAGTGTGCTGGCTACACATAAAAAAATTGAGGAAATGTTTCAGCAACTATTTTTAGAGTACCATTTACTATCTTGCTGTTAACTCTTGACTTGTTGTTTCAAAACGCACATACCGGGTTAAACCTGCTTCCTCTGACTTGACCTAAAAATGCCATCAATGGGTGGCACCATTCAGATAATTGTGTAGTGCCATTAATTTCCACGTAGCACCTCGGAGTTGACTGAGCTGGCAAGTCACCACAGGGCACGGCGGAACAGGAGAAGAGCTGAAGAGGAGAAGGACAGGCAGGGGCTTGGAGAGCCTTTCCACACAAGAGGACACAGAGCGGGCTCAGCGTACTGGGCAGCGTAAAGAAAGAGATGAATGACGTAGGAGCAGGGTAAAATAATGTATTGTAAGGAGAAGCTGATTATCTAATGACTATTCATAGTTGTGTATTGCACAGCAATTAGGGCCCATTTGGTGAAAAGTATCAGTCAACAGGCCTGACATAAATCAAAGGATTATCTTTTCACAGCAAGCATAACTGTAATTGTGAATCTGAATGCTATACGATGCGGTAGTGGCCAAAAATGTATGTGGGTTGAAAAAGAGATTCTAAAAAGTTTCTCAGAGAGAAATCCATTACTGACCACCAAACTATGCACAACACCCAGCTTGGCAAACTCCCAAGCTGCTGGCTGCCAGCAGTAAGCAGAACACGCCACTGCGAGGGACTGCTTTAAAAATGTCCTCCATTTTAGACTCGTTCCCCGAGCACCCCACACAGGTCACCATTAGAAACAAGCCACTCAATTAAATGTGTTTCTGTAGGAAAACCCCTCCTGGTTTTGCATGACAGTTAAGAACTTGAGAACTTACTTTCAAGGCAATGATGGCAGAAGAAAAGCAACAGCAGTGCCTGGTGCATGCCTGTCTAACACATTTGCATTTTAAAAGCGGTATGTTTGCCACTTCTGAAATATTCTTATTTCCCTCAAGTAATTCAGGATTGCCCTTGAGAAAAGTGGCAGGAAAAAAGGTGGAAAAGGAAAAACCCACACAGGCTTTACATGTGGGTGTCTTGGCAAGATCTAGTTGGCAGAGCCTTCCTCCCTACCCCCTCCAGAAGATGTAGAATCAGTCCTTTCCCACCCTGTTCAGGACGTTGGCCAGACTTTGTAATCCCCCCAGCTCCCGACGGACGCACCAAGCGTCTCACGGCCAGCACAGAGGACGCAGCCTCTGGGCACCTAGAGGAGCCACCTCCAGTCCACTCTTCCCCCCCGAAACACCAGCCTTCCCTCCAACCCTGCGGCTGACCTGCCAGTTCAGGTACCCTCCAGGAAGGATAACATTTCCACAGAGGAAAACACGTCTAGTTTTGCTTTCTTTTCTGCAAAACACCCTGCACAGAGTAGAGCTACACCTGCTTCCCCCCTGGTGGGGGAAGAGCCATGCCCAGAGCATCCTGCCCATGGGCAGGTCTGCGGGCGCTGCCGGCGCCTTCCGTTATCATAAAGTGCCAGCGCTGACTGGGGAAACACCGACTCCGCTCCTGACAGGGTGCGCGTAGGTGTCGGTGCCAAATCCATGAGTTAATTAAAAACTGTATTTTCTATGGGAAGACAACACGGCCAGCATAACAGAGCTATAATTATATCCAGGTTTCCACTGGCAACTTGTTAATTGAATCTTATTCTCTTTCCTAAAGCAGAGCGGGGCTGCTGTCACGCCCTCTTTCCTTCCCGCTGCTGCAATTTCTCCAGCAATTTTCCCACCGAAATGTCAATACGTTTGTGTCCCTGCTCTAGACGGGACTCAGCATAACGTTGCGTGACACGCACCGTCCTGAAAAGAAGCTGCTCTACCGCACGGCAAATCACTACGTGTGTAATCACCTACATCATTTTATACAGAGCATCAAAAACGAAAATATGGTAAATCTCGTCTCTCCTCAGCCCTGCTCTGTCGCCATGGCAACTGGACACTTTCTTCCCCCTCCCTCTTTTTTTCCCAAGGGACAAAGAAAACTGCTGGAGACTTCACACATCGGCATAGATTAAGCACAAATAGTTGCTAAATGCGTTCGTTCGCTGACGTCTCTTACTCCGGTACC
>NW_010556830.1:114000-114268 GCF_000687285.1 Phaethon lepturus
CCCCCCCCCCCCTGCGAACCCCCCCCCGCCTCCCTCCCCACGCCCAGGCGAACCCCCTCAAGCCACGTCGTTAATTTTTTGTTCCATTTGGCAATTATTGTCCTGTTTACACCCGCGTGGATGAAGGGAGGTGAGCTCAGTTTGACTCCACCCGTACTCCCGAGTCCTAAATTACTCCGGCGAGCGACAGGCCGAAGCAAACACCGACGTCCCGTACACAGCCCCTTCCCACCTGGCGCGCGAAAGAGAAGCGGGGTCTGAGTTTTGT
>NW_010556831.1:0-1377 GCF_000687285.1 Phaethon lepturus
CCCCACATCCCGGGCTCTGCCGCTCCGTTTCTGCTCCGCCGTGAGGTGCTTTCTGAGATTTACCCCCTTCCTTGCATCCCTCCGTTACGGGCGCTGTCTGCGACGTCACACAGCCGCACGCGTTGGGGAAGGCCGCAGGGATCACCGACCCGATTATAATTTCTCCGGTTGCTGAAGGGAACCAGGAGGGAGGTTGGGGAAGGGCAATGCGCTGAAGAGACCCCGTCGTTCAGGGAGAAAAATCACTATCCACAAGGTGGGGGAAAAAAAACCCAAACAACTTGCTGCCAGTCCCCAGCTGAGAAAACAAAGGATAGAAACGGGAATAAATGACCGCAGGAGCGCGTCTGCGCAGCCCATGAGCCCCACGCTTCCCTTTGGGCAAAACCCTGTTCGGGTCTCCCCACCAGTACGTGCCCTGGCCAGAGCACTCAGAAACAACTGGGGGGGAAAGGGGGCATATGGGGACACCGGGGGACGAATGTCTCCTGTTAGTCTGTGCTAACATGCTTATTAGCAGCTTGCTGCAAAACATGCAGCTCTAACCATTGCCACACTCAGCTGAACTGTTTACGACCTGGGAAGTATTGTTATAATTGTATTACAGCAAAAGGAGACTGAGAAAGCGGCAGGCTTGATCAAAAACAAGCTCCTGAGGGCTTCTGCTCACTCCAGCGAAATAGGAAGGTGATTTCAACTGTTTGCAGCCTCATACAAGTACTTGCCCTGTTATCTTCCCATTCTCTTCCCCCAGCCCCTCCGGCACGGCAGCAGTGATCCCCTCTGGCGGGGCAGGTGCAGGCTCTGGCCCCCGGCTCCCAAGGGGAGGCACAGATGGAGCACGGCAGGTTTTTGTGGGCCCTGAAGGCTGAGGCAGCCTCTGAGGCAGGGCCAGCCCATGCACTGGCAGGGCACAGAGCAGGTGCCCTCAGAAAAGCCTCCCCTCCTGCCTGCCTGCTGTGGTGGGATGGCTGCTCGTTCCCTGCATGGTGGCTCAGGAGGAACCGGGAAGGCAAAGATAATCCTCCCTCGTGTCTTTTGATGATGGTGCTGCTTGGGCGTGGGCTCAGGGGATCGCTGCCCACACTCGCCGGGTGCGTGGCTGTCGTCAAGGACTTCCGTGGTCCCCAGGAGCGGTGGGGGTGTGCGCTGCCCACCTACCTGCCTACCCAGAGCCGGGCAGGGCCCGGGCAGCCAGGGCAGCAGGTTGCTGAGAGGCCTGGCAGATCACACACCCGCACCCAGAATAAATCACAGCAACGAGAGCCGAGGGCAGAAATCAGCATTTGGAAAGCGGCTCTGGAAAAAACCAAAAGTCTGTGTGGGGCAGGCGCTGCCAAGCGCGGCGAGGCAGCGGCAGGAGCAGTTGGCACCGCG
>NW_010556831.1:1537-1787 GCF_000687285.1 Phaethon lepturus
TCCCAAATCATCACATGTAAATCTCACCCACCCCCGCCCCCTCCATATTTTATTACTTAGATCACAGTTGAAAGCTTAAATGAAAACAGGGTTTCTATTTCCAGGGCTAAATGTTTAACATCGCAAATGTGATACAAACTGTGGGCTTCATGTTTTTAATTAAGGTTACGCACCCGGCTATGCACGGAAAAGTAAGTCAATAGCTGGCTGGCCGCATACCGTGGCCCGCAGCCGGCTCCCCGGAGGACGG
>NW_010556831.1:1875-14481 GCF_000687285.1 Phaethon lepturus
GCAGGGGGATTTAGGGCACCTGGGGCTGGAGCTGCAAGAAACTCCTTGCTGGTCCTTGCAACACCCCTCTCCCAGCCCTTGCCTACATGCCCAGCCTCAGACAGCCGTCAGGCCGGGCTGGTATCCCAGAAAGTGGCAGCAAGGCACTTTTCCAAGGGATATCGTGCAGAAAGAGCCTAAAAGTGGTGCTCTGGGGCCTAATCTGTCTCACTGGAGGAGCCAGGAAAAAATCATCCATGCTGTCAGGCTGAGAGGAGAATTTGCTCCCGAGTCTGCGAGCGATGGATCTCCCCAGGGCCAGCCCTGCTCCAGCCAGCGGAAGGGCTGCAGACCCAGCCCGCTGCCCGTGGTGGGCACGCCGGGGCAGGCTGGGGCACAGCTCTGCCTGCTCCCCTTCCCCAGTCAGGAGCAGGGGGCAATCCAAAACCGTTTTCGTTAAGCCCTGTCTACACTCCTCAATACAGTTCTGCTTTCTGGTTTGCACTCCCAGCAAAATGTTGCTTTTGTCCCTTGCTTTGTGCTCTGGTTATTTTTTAAATGCTTTCAGCAAACATTTCCTTGGCGTTGCATTCTCATAGCTCCCTCCTCCAGCTGCAGATTCCTTCACAGTAAACATATATGTTTGAAATTCAAAGAATTTCCTCATGTCCCTGGTACACTCTGCACTATGGCATGCTGGGTGGCTAAATAACTGCGACCATGTATGTCGAAGGGCCTGAGAAGTCGGGTAGGTGAGAAATTGTTTAGGATTATGCAAAATGAGGTGTTATCTACACTGCAAAATAGCCACACTCGCAGGGAGAGCAGCTGCAGAGACTTATTGCCATCCATGGCAGCAGCTGGGTCAGCGCCGAGCAAAGTCCCGAGGGTGAAGTTAAAGCTCGTAACATGGAGTTTTGTTAAATATAATCCTAAGGAAGGAAGAACTGTCCCCTTTGAACATTTCATAGGACCAATGCCTAGAATAGCCCCTGGCTTAGGGCAAGGGGCTCAGGGCTCCATCCCTGGGAGCCGCGGTGTCATCATACTGGGCATACAACATCTAAGGGGGGAGATAATTATGTTGGTCTACTGGAAAGAAAATATAGGCTCTGAAGTTTCCACCTGATTACAGGCCCTTTTGCATACAAGGAGCTGTGGAGAAATTAGAAGTTTTCCCAACAGCAGTGAAGGAGCACCTGAAAGGTAAAATGTGTGTTTATGTCTCTTCTTTATGGCTGTTTGGCTTGGAGGAATTGGTAAGAGGGTGTGCTGAAACACAAACCTGTGTGCAGGAGGCAAACACACCAACATCACGTGTGACCATCCCTAAAGCAGCTTTGCTGGTGGTGCTGCGGCAGGTAGTACTGTCAAACCACTGAGCCAAAGACTGTGGGGAGCAAGGAGGGCAACAACAGCAAGAAGGTGAAACGGGGAGGTTGTCAAGAGGACATCCTGAAGCCTCGAAGATGTGACCATTAACCAAGACACGGTTTCACTTCCAGGTCCAGCAAGGCTATACTGAGGCAAAATTATAGACTGTAGCTCCAGTGTAGCGCTCAGAGTAACTCGGATTCTATTTGCTTACCATTTACGTCCAGGAAAGGTGTTCCTTAAGGGAGGTGATCTGCTGCCTGCAGGTCGTTGCATACTGCAGGAAGGTGGACCAGACTTCGCCTGATGAGAAAGCCGAAAACAAGAATGCACCGGGCTCTGTACAAATACTGGAGATGACCTTGTATGGAGGTTCAGTTCTTGTCTTCCACAAAACAGGAAGGGTTGCATGCTATTTGTCTTTAGAAAAGAGTAGGCTGAGGGCACGGGCTGGGTTATAGGGCGGACTCACATGCTACGACACATAATATTTTGTCATCTGGCTTCTAGCTCGGCTCCGTGTTGAAACCCAGAGCCTGGGTTGTGGCACGGCAAAGGGAAGGGGCCAGTGGGCTTCAGCTGCAGGCAGAGGTTAACCGTGAAGCTGTGCCTTGAACCCAGCCTTACACATGGCTGTCAGGCGTGGGGGGACCGAAGCCACTCTGGAGGCAGGGAGCTGGGCCAGCAAACATGGGAGGGGGCAGGTGCCTCTTTGGGAGCTGCAGCAGGCAGTGCTGTCCCCCGTTTCTGGTAAGAAGCAGGTGGCCCTGTGGGATGCTGTCCCTGGTGACACCCTGAAACTCTGGAGAAAGCACTGGGGTTAGTGGCAGCAAAAGCCCCACACAAACCACAGACCAAAAATCCCCAACCCATAGCTGTTGCTTCATCTAGGAGGGTAGAGGACTCAGTCCTGTTCTGCATCTTCTTCATGTGTTTTGTCCTAAGAATGAATAAACAAAAACATAACAAGACCTCCAACCAAGGACTAGATCTTGGTTCTTTCTGCTTCCATGTGATCCTTGAAAGAGTCAGAAAACCAAGATCCTGACTGGTGCTCAAGGGCTTTATTTTTTTCTCGTCACTCTGTTGTACCTCCTTTTTTAAATTGTATTTTTTAGATTTCCATTCCGTGGCCCATGTAAAACAAAGCACCTTCCACAGGGCCTCTGCTGTGCCTTGGCTGCTGCATGCTGTGGACACAGGGAGGAGGAGGAGGGCCATGGTGTTTGCAGGAGCCGTGTTTTCCCAGCGCCCCTGAACTCAAGCTCTGCCAGGGCTCTGTGACCAGCCACAAGAGTAAAAGGGCTCCAGAGAGCGGCCAGATGCTTCTCCTGGGAATGACAACAGCATGTATCATGCTGTTAATTAGGGGGAAACATGGTAAGAAGGAGAAGCCCTGCACCTTGGTCTGGGACAGAGTCCATGGCTCAAGACCAGGCCTTTTGGTTATTAAGCTTCACTCACGTGCATGAGCTGTTCTCCATTTCGTGCTCTTAGGACGCAGCTGGGATCTGTGTGTGCCTCACCAAAGACCCCACTTGTGGCTCTTATGGCCCACCTGGTTTCTCCAGTCTCTGCCTTCCTTCAAGTCAAGCCGTGGGGGGGGCTCCAGTCTGCACCATCCCTCCCCTGCTGCTCATTTTCACTTAACCCCAAGGAATACAAAGCCAGAGACTCAAGCCTTACATACGTGCATGAACCCTTTTTTCTGTACAAACAGGAGTTGAAACATCGTAAAAGAGGCTGATTTTCCTAGATATATGGTAATGTATTAATATAATCAACACCAATAATTTTGCTGTTATATGTATTTTATTCTTTTCATAGCCATGTTTCGTTTAACTGAGTTTTAAAATCTGTATTTAATATCATCTCAGGAAATTCACCTCTTTGGGGCCTTTACTGGCCAGGGAAAGATTAAGTTCCATTTAATGTAGTATCTCAGATGGCTAATGTCTGCTCCACATTTGAAAAATCAATGTGGATTTGTTTGGATTTAACGTTAATGGTTACAGGTCACGTTGCAGAAATCACTGCTCTGAGAAGTTAAGGTTAAATGTTGAACAGCTCTTAACAATAATAATGATAATTCTAATTTTTCTTCAGCCACCTGTGCAAAAATAAACACTGCACACTGTGTTATTGAATCCTTTACTGTTTATTCCTGTTTTTCCACCTAGCACCACTGGAAAGCATAAAGTCAGGTATTTTTACCACCAATATTCTTCACTATTACAGACGTAGAGGTCAACCCATCATTTTAAATAATTGTCTGCAGAATGGTTCAAACCATGAGGAATATTTGCTCAAGTCTGCATGTTCTGGGCAGGGAGAGAGGACGACGTGCGTGAGTGAAGGCGATGCAGTAACACGCAGGGCCACCGTGATTCACGCAGCATCTGCCTGGGACCTGTCCCCTGGGACTTACTCTGCCAGCCCCAACCCTCGAGCATTCCCAAACACCCAAAAATGTGAACCGACTCAGCAAGGTGGAGAGGCACACGTGGGCTGAGGGGGCGGAAGGGGCAGCTGTGAGGGGCTGACTCTGTTTCCCACTTGAGCCGCACACGGTTTTGTGCGACCTCGAGGATTTCACAATCCCCGCGCCTCTCTTGTGCAGCTGTAACACGGGAACAATAACGCTTCCTCCCCTTTCTCTGCTTCCGACTCTGCTTTTGGCACACGGCTAATACAAGAGGGCTTGATCTCAGTTGGAATCTATCAGTGCTACTGACATGTTAATAATACCAGCAGAAATGTTTCCTCTTTCCTTTGCACTGACAAAGCTCTGCACGGGGTAGCAGCTCCCAACACGTCAGCCCAGAGCGTATTCACTTTCAACCCCAAATCTGAGGCATTTTCCAGAGACAAGACAGAGAGGATACAAGATTCAGACTGACTTTTAGGATTTTAAACAGGGAGAAGTAGTCATAACATGCTTCAGTTTGATGGCCCTCCAGTTACTGCATAAAAAAACCCTCCGAAATATCCTCAGCCTCTTGGCTGCTTGCGCGGCGTAAAACCTTGTGCGGTCGAGTCGGGGTTTCGATGATTTTCTGTCTAGAAGCTCCCCCGCTAGATGCCGGGTCCTGGAGAGGACAGGCAGAGTTGGAGCACGTTGCCTCGGCAACACAGATGTAATTGAGGGGATTTTGAGTCTTGAAGGAAAACCCCAACGTTAATGCCAGTTTCTATAAAAGCTGTACGGGGTCAGGCACCCGGAGCCGTTCGGGGAGAGAGACACGGGGTCCTGCGCTCGCCGGCTCTGCGCAGGAGTCACCCAGTCGCGGGTTGGTTTCCCGCAGAGGAAGCCTGAGAAAGTCTGAGGATAAAATAAGGTTGCAGAAAGATTTTCTAAAGATGCCTTGCGACTAATGCTTTTGGCCTGAGTTTGAAAATCTCCTTCCTTATTGCTCGCAGTTGTATACAAACATCTCCCTAGTTGCTCTAGCATTTACATAATTGATAATTTATAAATCCCTAATGACTTAGAAGATTTATTAAAGTTTTCCGATAATAATAAATATAAATGTTTATTCAAGTAGATTAAAAAGTCAGGCAGATCATATTAATCTCTTTAACCGTTGCTGATAGCTGTATTATCTCCTTTTTAGTAGAACTGAAGTTAAAGCTCTGTAAATAGTTTTAAAATACAGAATTGCTACTCTAGCAGAGGCTTAAGCCAAAAACTCAAACTGCAGTTTGGCTTTCACAGCTATTGCCAGCCTCAAATGTCAATACCCAAAGAGAGGCAACAAACTCATACTCTGTCTGTGTTTTCCTCCTTGTGTACAGAATAGACGGGTTCTGCAGGGCGCAAAACATGAGGTGTAGCAGCATAACTCATGTACAAACCGTTACTATTTATTATTGGTGAGGCTGAGGCATGCAAGCCAGAAAAGGAAATAGCTGGCACATCTTCATTAATTCCTTCTGGTTCTAAAGTAGTTTTCAGGAAATAATTCTCCAAGACCTTGGCTACACACACAGCGTATTTATTCGGAGTTGGCAGGGGCACCAGAAACCATACAGTTCATAGAGCCCTTGTTTCTTTGGATCCTGAAGGTGTTTATCAAAAATGATTTTTAGACAGATTAGAGCCACACACATACACAGGGCCAGTCCTACGACACTTGCTGGTATCTTCAAGAACTTTAGGTTTAGTCATAACCCCCATCCACCCTATGAATAAGCTTCAGAAATTCCCAATGGCATTAAAGGTTATTTTAAGAATGAGGAGCCATCCACCTTAGCATGTCAAGTGAACATTGGCTTTGCAGGTTGTTTTTTTTTCCTCCAATTTAGTTGAATATAACTATTATTTTTTCTCCTGTATTGTGACTATTTGACTTGTGATGTCAGGGGTACTTTTCCCGTTGCTTTGAGATCTAGCCATGAATAAAACCAGAAGTTTAGATACATATTCAGACTTTTTTGTCTGAAAAATAGACTGAAAATCTTGAATATCAGTCTCTCTCATGAGATGTCCTGATTTCATGCATTACAGCAGGGCCAGAAATAACATGAGAACAGCTTTTCTCACAGTATTTCGGTAGTTCTTTTCTGGCCATTGCCAAAAGCAGGATGTGAAGACATGCATGAACATTAAAGCAAACTCTTATTAGAATAGTTCAAGTTCCTTTTGCGTTGTGGTAAAAATTTGTGTCAATTTTTATTCTATTCAGACTATTTCAACCCTTTCAGTACTTCAAAAATCCATCAGTGTTTTTTCTTAATAAATCATTCTGTTAGCTTAAATGTGATTTGTGGGTTTTCATCTTCTTTTTTTTTTTTTTTTTAAATGCAGGCCAAGAATATGACAAAGTGCTCAGAGGCAAATTGCACAGTTGATTGTAGCATAAATGTTGGCTATCCCGCTGGCTATCCCATTGGCTTTGCAAGCATTCCTCCTCTGTGTAATACGGAGCATCCAGCGTTCGCTGGACTGGGACAGAACCTGCCCTCAGATGCCCGGGGGAGGACTGCAGCTGCCATCAGTGGGGACGTGCCCCAGGGCGTAAGGACAGAATCAGCCTCAGGTTTGCATAATTAAATTGTTTCCTTCAAAGCTGTCAACAAATTCAGGTGCCCGTCACCTCACAGCATTTCCACAAAGTAGCAAAACGGTATAAAGTTACCTGCTTCAGCTGCCAGGGTAAATACAGGGAATAAGCGTAAGCACAAAGCAGGGTCGCAGCGTGCTCCCATGTGCTCTCGGCGTGGGATGCGCCTGGGGCACGCAGCCCCGGCGGGGCCGGGGCAGATCTTGGTGCTGGCAGTGCCCGCAGTGGTACTTACAGCACGGTCGTGAACTGCTCCTGCCTCTGTTCGGGGCAATAGTCTAAACACGTGCTCTGCCCAGGCAGTGTCTTGGTCCCTCCTGGGGAGAGGCTCTCCACCTGCACCGGAGTCATGGTGGCATCAGCCGGGGTTGTGGTCCTCTGCGCAGAGCGAGGCTTTCCGGACCTCTGAACGTGGTGCTTCCCAGGGCGCAGTGGAGGTCAGCAAAGCCTTATTGGACTTTACCTTCTCCATCAGGTTGCAGCAAGGCAGCCTGTTTTAATAGACCGGAGCAACCCTTCTTGCCTATGTTTCCTTTCCCCCAGTTCAGTAACGAAAGAAACGCGGGGACGTGGTGAGCAGCATGTCCACACAGCAGCCGCAGGGGTACCTTGCTGCCTTTTGGCACGATTTTCCTGATGAGGAGCCAGACACCTCACCCATAAACCAGGTTCTCCAACCAGAGAGAAAGTGAGCAGCACTTTGGACTGCCCAGGACAGCAGTGAAAGCCCAGACTTCCTCAACTGATCTGTTCACTAGCTGCTAACCCCAGATCACCATGTATAACTAGCTGGTTGGCTCAAGCACTTGATTTTCCTAGGAAAGCTGTAACCCCATCAGGTCCTGGGTGGAGTGGGTCGAGTCACAGTTACATATAGAGAGGAGACCTCTACTTTTGTGCTGAGACGGTCCCTGAAGAAGGCTGAGGTATCAGTCTTTTACTCCAGATGGGTGAATCAGAGGGTGAAAATAACTGCCTGGCAAGCCACAAACTGCCAGGCAATTCAAGGTTTGTGGATCCAGCCCTGGGATTGTGGATCCCGGCCTGGGATTATGAATCCCAGGATCTCAGACTGAGAGGGCACTTCAGGAACAGCTGAATCCTATGAGTGGGTTTTGCTGTTCACCTTTCTCCAGACAGGGCTACAAACTATTGGAGTTAAAAATTGACCTCCTTCTCAACATTTGTTGACCCTCCTTCAGGGGCCTGTAGTATCTGCCTCTGTGGGTTGTGATGCAAACATCTGGGGAGGAACAGATGGCCTTTTGCGGTGCACAAGTGACACGCTGCTGGTTTTAAGAAGCCCTTGAGGAAGACACCCTCAATAGCTTCTGGGCCACCTGTAGCTCAGTAAACTCAACTGGGAGACTTTTTTCAATGTTGTCGCAGCCAGTGTCCTGTAAAAGGCTGTGTCTGAGGTGCCTCTGCCTGCTTGGAGCACTCTCTCCAAAAAAAGGGCACTTCGATTGGTGCCTGTGTTTATGTGGGAGACTCTCCATGGATTGAGCCATAAGGTCCCAGTTAAGGTAATTCTGTCTGGCAGCAGCACTAGATAGTTTGCAATGAACATTTACAAACTGGCCAAGGAATATAATTTCTTACACAAAAGATCCATTTTTTTAAGGTTCTTACCCACGGAGCTGCTTCAAGCAGTCCTCGTGCCTCGATCCTCCCTTGGATGGACTCAGCAGCCCTGGACCAGGTGGCTGATAATACAGAAATGCTGAAAATTCCTGGAAAGGACACAGTTGTGTCAATCATCTCCAATGAAGGTAGCAGTCACAAATGCATGGGTTTGCCAAAAGTCTCTGGCTAGTTCCAAGAAGCCTTCGTTTGTTTGCATTGCTAATCTACCAGAGACTGCGACTGCTCAGAGAGATATCAAGCCTTTTGTAAGCTTTCTTTCACCCCGCTTCTGTTGGGATCTGCAGGACAGCAGCCATCTGAGAAGGTTTTGGGAGACTATGCAGTTATCAGACTGAGACAGAAGGAAATCGTCTGAGCTGGAGGCAAGGCAGCCCATGGAGCTGAATGCACATTTTCGTTCTGCAAGTCCTCTTGCTTCCCCTGTGGCTCAGCTGCTTGTCAGGGCTGGCAGACTCCAGGCCTCACTGCAGTGGGGTCGGGACAGGCTGGAGGGATGCCCTCCTGAGGTTGCATGCCCATGAACTTCAGTGAATGCTGTGACATGAGGAGGGCATTTGACTCACAGATCATGTTGGGATCCCCCACTGCAAGAAAAATTTCTGTAAGGTTTTTTGGAGCTCCCTTCTCATAGCAGAGCAAGGTGGATAATCTGTATCGTCATATACTTTCAAGTCTTTATGGAAAGGCGAGCAGCATGAGGGTAGTATATAGTCTTTAGGGCACGTAGTCTTTAGGGCACATGCCCTTTTCCTGCGCAGAGGCAGCACTGTTTCATATGCCTTGTTGGCTGGAATGATGTGCCAAAAGAGGGATTGCCTTTGGATCCTGACAGTCTGGGTTAACATCCCACCATGCAGCATCCCAAAATCTGCATTTATCAAGCTAAGAAACTAAATCATCTTTCTTAGCTTCTTAACAAAGTCTTTCCTTAATTAATCTTTCTTTCCACCTCCCTTCCTTCCACACAGTGATGTGACTGACCGGCACCTCTCCCTGCAGCTGAGGATGCAGCTGCACTTGCATGTGCCCTGCAGCAAAGAGCAAGGTGAGAAACAGTGCGTGAGCGCAGTCGTGCTGCCCCGGTGCTCCCAGGGCTGGAGCGCACTGGGTACGCGGAGTGACTCCTGCATCCCTCCCTTTAGATTTTCTTCAGGCAGGAGTGATACCCTACAATTCATCTTCGGATTTTCACGCTGTTACCTATCGCCCAGAGCCAGCCAAGGGAACTGTTCCTGGTCACGGCAGGCTGGGTTTGCAGCACATCCTCGGCTGCCGGAAGCTCTCCAGAGGCAGCCTGCAGCCCCCCTTGGCTCTCACTCAGCTGTTTTGCCATCATTTTGTTTGCAGTTATTCAAGACATGTTTGCCCAAATCACACTTGCTACTGGCCAATGCAGAAAGTTACCTGCCTGTCCTGGTTTCAGCCAGGATAGAGGGGTTAATCCATGACACTGCCCCAGCAAAGTCCAATTTCACCTATTTTTCCTCAAACCTTACTGATTAAAACCTTGAAGGGATACCTGCAGGTGGCAGACACTTTTGTAACTGAATTCCCTCCTCATTCTTATTAGTTTGTAAAACTGCTACTAGTTGATGATAGCAGCACAAGCTTGTTACTTCGTTGGCCTGTTTCATTTTAGAAATGTAAATCTGGTGGACTTCTAACAATTACTAACTTTCTCATTGGATTAAATCCTTAGACAGTTTTATTGTTTCATTCTGCGGGGTTTTCCAGGGTTTTCTTTGGCTGGGTCGGCCTGTCTAAACTGACACTTAAATTTTCTATGAAAATATATGCCTCCGTGCGTCCAGTGCACACGCCGCCAGAGGCACAGTGGAAGCCCTGAGCCCAGGCTGCTTATCAAGCCCCTGCCCAGCACTGCAGGGTGCTTATAGATCTCCAGCGGGCCTCATGGCACTGGGAAACCCCACGGAGAAGCTCTGTGCTTGATCTCAGCCCTCTCAGGGACATAGACACTTACAAAGAATTGCTTCACAGCCTTAAAGCTGCGAAGTTGAAGTTCTGGAGATGAGAGTTTTGGCCAGCAGTTTCTGAGGCCCCAGCATCACAGCTGAGTTTTGTCCTGGTTGTAATGGTTGTCCATGATACAGAATAGCTGCTCCCAGGCCATGAGGGTCCTCTCTTACATTGGCTTTCTCTGATGGAGTCTTTCTGAGACTTGCAGAGTGTCTGAGGGTGCTGTGGGGCACTTGAGCCTGCATTTCCCATCTCCCAGAGCAAGGATGTACATGGTAGAGTACAGAGTATTTTCCTTTTAAAGCTGAAATACATTTCAGTTCTTTGGGATGGTGGGTGTGGATGTGGCAGTCATGTGAGAGAGGAGAGACATGATTCAAATTCAGTTCTAGCAAAAGTTATAGTGGTTTCTATTACACATTCCTATAAAGTTCAGAAAAAATTAAGTGGTAATTAGATATCAGTAATTGCCAGTGGAACTAAAATCATAACACAGATCTCAGTAACTGTGTTGATTTAGAAATGTTGACAATGAGTCTACACTGGTACTCGTAGAACCTTAAGACTGGTGAAAACAAGCATGTCCACACAATTGAAGTGTCTTAAAGATATGCAAAAATCTGAGAAGCAATGTGAGGGGACTGAAAAGAGTTCTGTTTTGGTTTGTTTTGGGGGTTTTTTTAATGCTGAGTTTGGAAAGAATTAGGCCTCAGTTTCTTCAGAGAAATCACTCGTCTTTGTTTTGTACCTCTTCACGCCACATCAGATACAGTGCTTGGCAGTCACCTATATTCCTTAGTTGCTGCACTGAAAAACATTCACCTAGTCATTACATTCTGGGAAGCATACCAAGGCTGGCCCACAGATGTCCGCTTTTCCAAATATTTTTCCTTTTACATGACACCCCACCGCAGAGAGTTGTGGAATGGGTTGGAAGGAGGCATCAGTCTGACCATAACTTCTGCTTCTGAACATATTTTGCCCCTTATCTTCAAGTGCACATGGAATATTTCTCTCCAAGAGTTGCTCCAGCTCCACTTTGAATATTTTCCTGTCTAACCTCATGCAGGGGTAAGGACCAGGTAGTCTGCTTTCCTAGTGGTGTAATTAAAAAAGAAAGTCAGACATAAATTCATTCAATGAAGGTCTGCAGAGCAAGACTGGCAGCCACAGGAACAGAAATTTTCCACATACTGGGCAAACACACCACAAAAAGTAGCAATCCTGGAGCCTCTGCACTATCGCACCCCTTGTTATCAAGTGCAGTTATCAAGGACAGTGTGACTTTGGTTATCAGACTGAAGCAACACTCATCTCTTCTTTCAGAACATCAGGAGATGTTTTTCTTTTGGGCTGGTTGCCCCCTGGAAAGTGGACAGAGAGGACCCACTGGTTTAATACACAGTATTGTCTTCCAGTGGGTCTCAGCTTGGCCCTAACCAACGCCAGTCCCATAACCTAAGTTTACTAAACTGCTGACCATCTACCACCAGACTTCTTCGCCTCTTTTTTTTTTCACTTTTTGAGTGTCTGTTTGTCCCAATATGGGTTCCCCCACCCTTCCGTCATTGGAAGGTTTAATGCTGAGTGAAAAACCACGAACAGCCTTTGAACATGTCCTGCCAAGTCTCTTTACAGTACAATACTGGCAGGAGTGAAACGCTGGGGCCAGTCAAATATGCAAGCTTCATCACATTAAAGGAAGCAGAGCAGCACGGTTATTGCATCATTCTATGGCTTCCCAGACGTTGTTGTTATTTTTTCATTAGAGCAACAGCAATGCACTTGGTGCTTTTTGCTGAAGAGCCAAGGAGGCCCCAAAAGGCTGTCGATTGGAGAAGAGAATGCGGCAACTGGAAAGATGAGTGGTTTACTGCACTAATTTTATAGCACAGCCTTTACCAGTCTGTGGTAGAGAGAACCAGCAACATGATCCGTGTTCACATTTTTTTAAAAGAAGACACGTAGCCAAATGCTTAAAACTATTTGCTTGTTCAAGACAAGTTATTTGGAAATTTAACTACTACTGAATCAACCAACATTTTTCAACACTAAATCATTTCAATTCCTTATCATATGTTTTTAATTTTATCTGCATCTGTAACTTTTTAATTACCGCTTTTATTAAAGCCTTTTTTTTTTTTCAGAAGCAGTACACAAATCCCTAGTTATTTAATCTGAGTATCAGAAGGTGCAGTTCAAGGCTTGGCCATTGGAGCAAAATTCTGCTGCCAGAGGCACCCACTGAATCGCAGGTGCTCTGTGTTGCTCTCCTGCATTCACCAAGCCCCTTGCAGAAGTGGGGTGTGTCACACCATGGCTGGACAAAACATTACCATCAAGATTGTAATGAACAACTTTGCTCCCCCCAAGCTTCTGGGCAGCTTCTCACATAATGAAGAGTGGAGAAGCTTTAAAGGCACTCCAGGGTCCTGGCGCAATGGGGAGTTGACTGAAAACTGCTGGTTTATGACCTATTGTTTCATGGTTCAGCATCAGTATAATGTCATTCTTCTGGCCTTTCTCCAATACATGCTCAAAATCACAGAATCACAGAATCATTAAG
>NW_010556832.1:0-9969 GCF_000687285.1 Phaethon lepturus
GGGCGGGTAAGAGGTGCTGGACGCTGATTCGGGGCGGCTCTGTCACCTCAGAGGCAATTTAGCGAGCTCCCCCTTCTCTGCCCACTCGCGTTAACCCCTTCAGGGCCGTGTCCTCCCTCCCCGCTCCCTCGGGGCCGTTCCCCGCTGAGCTGCGCATCGCCCAGGTTGTCCTGGGGCACCCGCTGTGCCTGGCGCAGGCCGCTGAGATACCGCGCGGACCATGCGACGGCTTCCATGCGGTTGGTTGGCGGAGGAGCACGGTTCTGGGCGTGAGGCAGTGTCCCGCCGCGGCGGCGCCGGGGGAGCTCGGCTTGGTTCCCGGGGCACTCCGGGGAGGGGAGGCAGATAAAGAAATGCTGTTCCTTTCTTGTGCTGCGGCTGGCAGAACTCTTGTCACGGTGGTAATGTAGATAGATGCTGTATTAAGCTTTATCCGTTCAATATACGTGCTTAGATGGCAGTCAAAGGCTAGACTCTGGCTGCGAATGGTGGCTGTCGCTGCAGGCGTGGTGGCTGGTGTCACCTTCAGCGTGCTCAAGAGTTCCTGCCTGCCTTAGACTGCTCTTAGAAGGCAAAGCTTGATGATATCTTAGTTGTTGTCCTGCTTACGTATGGATTTGAGGGCAAGGAGATTTTGGTTTTTGTCAACTTTTTAATCATGTTACATTCTGCTATGTATCAACTGAAAGCATTAGTGATTTCAGTTAACTTAAATGTTACTTAAGTTCACTTCAAGTATACTTTATAGAGAACAAGCTTCAATTTTAAAAGAAGCCTCTAACAACTTGTGTAATGAAATATTAGCACAGCACTTGCCTCAAGAGCATATATCACGTTGTTGTACTCTAACTGACATATATGGGATTCATGACAGTTCTTTTTTTTTTGAATAAAAAATGGATTGGTTCCTCTGTGATCATAACATTGCTACGTGTGTACGTTATTTCTTGCAGTTTTTTCTTCCAGAAGAAAAAAATTACCTACAAGAAATAACGTATACACATAGTAACGTTATGATTGTGCATTTATGGAAAAGAATTACAAATTAATAAAACCTGATATGGGTATTTAATGTAGGTAGCGTTCATAGTTTCAGATGTTCGACTTAAGCATATACTATTTTTACACTCTATGTTAAGGGTGATATAGACAACCTCCAAGCATCTAGGACTTAAAAAAAATCTTACTGTCAAACTGTGGTATTCAACCAGTATACATGTATATACACACATAAAGCGTATATACACGTATATATGTTTTTGCCATTTATGGAGAATACTGATTATTACAAATGACTGACAAGGAGAAAAAGTGAGTCCGGCTTGGCAGAACTCTTGATAGAAAGGATGAGAGAAGCGTTGTGGCCAGCTTCATGACCCCCTTGATATTCATCATCATCTAAGAGGTGTTCTCCAGCTTCCCCTCTGAGCCCTTATCTACAACCCAAATTAAAAACAACCCAGGAGATGCATGGGAGGTTTTATTTTTGTTTTGTTTTCTTACAGTTCCTTTCTTATGCCTTGCTATTTATGGTTGAAGGTCTGTTGCAGGTTTGCTTATGGTTGTTACACTTGTTATTAGGATTGTTGGTGTACTCTTTTAATTTTCTTTTTTCTTTACATGGGAGAAACACAAGCACTAAGTAGATTTCTGTAGAGATAGTCATGGCTGTAAATAACAGGTGTTAGGCACACAGTGAGTGTTAATTGTGGTAGACAAAGTGTATGTTCACATAGATTTGTTTTTCCATATGTAGTCCTTTATCCTTCGTCTCATACTATATAGTGTTGAAGGATTTGGTCTCTGAGCACTAGTCCCAAGAATGTTTTGGCAGCAATTCAGCATGGTCATGTTTGCTGTAAGAATAGAACTGTTTCATTAACCTTGAAATGCAAAATGTGTTTATTGTTACTAGCTGGCTTCACACCATTCCAGTTTTAGTAATGAGAAAAGTACTGTGTTAATGACTAGATATAATTTTTTTTTTAATTGCATATTTACATAGCAGTAAAATTTGGCATCTCAGAATAATTGACTCATTCAGTTGGCTTCCTTTTGGAAAATGAGTGTTGCCTTCTCTCTTAATCAAGTTAGAATCTTCTTTGTTGTTGAAATTTTATTTGTATTAGTTGTGGCCTGATGTTTTGCATCCTGTAATTGTACAGAGGAGCAGATCTAGTTTAGTCTTTCAAAGTGCTTGTGAGGAGTCAGCTGCTCTCAACAAATGGAAAAGAGCAGGAATAACAGGATATTTATGTTTGAGTTTGGATGTCGTCAAAATAGATGCCAATATTTTGGATATGTTTTTAACTTTTTATGCACACATACAATTGTTTGTCTACAGTTTCCAGTTGTAAAAGCAACTCATCTCACCTTTCTGGCAGAATGTCTTCAGAATTACATTCTGAAATACGATGGCACAAACTGTCTTTTTGCATCTATCTGGACTCGTTCAAAGTGGTAGTTACAAAGAAAAGACAATAGTTTTTAATGTTTTATGGTTATTTCAACTTCTCTAAGGCTTTACTCAGTATTGCTTTTGCAAGTTAATCTTGGCAGAGATATTCTGACTCATTGAAGGAAAAATTAATAAAATCTTCTGTCATCTGGTTAGGAGAACTCATTTTTGTCTCTGCTACTAAGATCAAATCATGCATTGAAATATCAGTGTTTTAATGGAATATGTGGTTCCTATTCTTTTTTCTTTTTTTTTAACTTATACACTATGATAACTTACCATTTAGTAGACAATTGATGTGTATTTTTCTTAATACTTTTAATATGTTTTTCCACCCCTTCTATTTTTTTGTTGGTCGTGCTTTTATTTCTGTACAGTTCTTCATTGGGAGTTTTGTCAGATCTTCTTATAACATTGGTGAACAATAAGACTGTTGCTTGGGTCATAAGTCATAGCCTTCACACTTTAAAATACTTCTTGGTATGAATGGGCTCCAGCATTGCCTTTCTTTTTGAGTTTCTTTTCCATTTCCCATGCACAGATGATCTAGCAGATCAGAGCAACTTGGATTCTGTGGGGCAGATGCAAAAGGCCTAGGACTAGTTCTCACTTCTGTAAGATGTCTTTTTCTTAAGCATGCTCTAGGTACTCCTGTTCTTAGCTTACTGTTTCAAGCCACATGGTAATCAAAATGTGAAACACACATCATAGAGTAAAATTGAATTTGAGAGCACAGAAATACACAGACTGAGATAGATATGTATGTATGTATGTATATAAAATGTTGTCTGATATTTCCATTTTTCTTCAGCCTTCTTTGAAGAAAGCCTTCTGAGGGCACTACTCCTGCATATAGGCCATTCTCCAGTATTTGAATTCTCCTTCTTTTTTCCATGTTCAGTTAACTTATTTGTAAAAGACTAAAACATCAATGGGAAATTGGCATATGAGGGAGTAGGGGGACAAAACTGATAAGAAGTACATCTGTGTGGAGTGAATATAGTAAATTGACAGTGGAAATAATCTTTATAAATAAAGATTAAAAATAATACCTGAGAAAGTTTTCTGGCTTCTGTTTTGGACATGTCTTTCTGCGTGATTTAGTAATTTTAATGTCTAGGCCATCTTTTTATAGCATGGTCACTTATTTTAAAGCCATGTTGTAAATTTTATGGGTTTTATCCAAATATATTTATAGTTGTAACTTGCAGAAGGAATCTGCACTAAGTAAATAGTTTTATAGCTGCAAAGTAAAAGGGTCATGGAGTCGCTTTCAGGGTGGTACTGCACAGTGCATTTACTGCTTGAGTTTCCAGAGAAGTTGCCCCATGGCACACTAAAGTTATGAGAAGCATTGGAAATGTGAGCATTAACTTTTATGGTGTTTGCTTATCTAGCAAACTTCTTAAAGGTTTTACAAATGAGGTTGCCTTTCAATTCAATATCTTGATGTTGGCCTGATGCTCTAGAAAACTTTGAGCCAAATTTTTTTTTCTTTGTCCTTTTTCCCCCCCTCTTTGGCTGAACTGAGATTGACCTGCAACAAATAGTGTCTCTGCTTTGCACTGCCTAGAAGAGAGATTAAATCCAATCTTGAGAGGAGGTAGCATTTATTTTTATATTACTAAAATGCAAAGGAAAAAGATTCAGAGTTGTGAAGAAACTGTCCTCTGCCGTTGAATTTTGTCTCACTCTACAGTGACTCATTTTATTACAAGATAAAATCATGTTGGCTGTGGAGATCTATAGCATTCTTCTTAAATGTCATCTTCTGCTGTATGGAGTTGTTTTAGATTTGTGTGTGTGTGTAGTTAATGCTTTTCAGCAATCCATTTAAAAAACAGCCTCTTGAAAAAAATCACAAACTAGTGTTAGAAGCAGCTATACATTCAGATAGCAAATGTTTCTGAAATCTCAGTCTTATTGTTTTTAATAAGTTTCTAATACAGATAATTATTAAAACTGGTAAATAAGGTACATAGATAAAGAAATAAATGACAAAGCAAGAAGATATTGCTCTCAAGTATGAGCTGACCTTAACTGAAGGAAGTTCTTTTTTGATCTCTTGCCAAAGTCTATAAGTAGATGAACTAGCCTAGCAGGCACTAGGCTTTCTTTAAAACGCTCCTGCACTGTCCATTTTGATCTTGTCAAATGGGAGGTTGCTACAGTCAGTGAGACAAGCCCGTGATTGTTGTGCTTGGTGATGGGAGATCTTAGGGAAACTGTTAAGAGCAAATTTGAAATTAATGTAAGATTTAAAGAGACTTTTGTGTTTACTGAATGTAGGAGGAGGGAAAACGAGACTTTGTTCTCTTTCATTTTATATTTTTATGTCATCTAGGACTACTCTTGTATTTTACATGGAGGATGACTGATCGGTCTTGGCAAGGCAACAGCGGAATTTCTGCTTTATTAAACTGTTCTGATAGGTTATCTCAATTAGTCATGGTAGTTTCATTTCTGGTTTAAATGAGTCCCTGCTGAAGAGGAAACACAAATTTTGTCATGATTTACACAGTAAATTTCTGATAGATCCAGTTTTTAATTAACAGACTTCTAAAGGAGAAGAGATTAAAGCAAACAGTCCTATAAAACTTTTTTTTTAACAATCAAAATGCTAAGAATGATGGTTTTGAAAATCTGCCTTTAGAATCCATCGCTTTAAGTAAATGTAGCAGCCTGAAGAAAATTTCTGTTTAGTGGGAGCTGCTGTCCTTTAAAGGGAAATACTTTATTTCAGTGAATGAAAAAAATGAACCTGTGATACACTAAATATTATATGGAAGAGGAGGAATGGTAGAGACAAATAGATAATTGATAACACCTTGCCTTCAGCATTGACTTTATGTCTGCAGGGAAAAGACATATTTTTAATTCTACATTTTACATGTAATATGTGAACTGGGGAGTAAAATGCTTACTTTTTTTTTTATTATAGTACAGGGAGGAAGCTCAGAGATGAAATCACATTAATTTACCTGTCTTGTTTGAAAAAGTGACATCTGTTAAACTTTCGCATTCTCTTTGTTTCATTTCTAGGTAATGGCTGAGCTGAGAAGCTCATGAAGCTTACATGAAATATCCTATAGATACTTCTACTGATCAGTAGTAGCCCAGACGAAATAAGTATGTCATAAGATGGCAATAGATCTGGAAGTGAGTTGATGCCAGATTTGTTACTGTCTTGATGGCTCTCACTCTGTCACTAAACCAAAGCCATCTTTCTACGAAAGCAATAAAAGGGATGGTGCACAATCTGACTACAGAATGCTATTTTCAAAGAAGTGAACTGTGAAGAAAGGACTCATGAATTTTGATCACAGGGGCTTGGAGAGCATCTCTGGTAAGTTGAAGAATTAACTGTTACAAATCCTGAATGTATCTAATGTTACAGAACACCAACCTGAAGACAGCCTTAAGTTTCACATTCTTTGTATTGCTTATCTGATATTACAAATGAACAAAAATGGTGAGTCCTCTTAACTAGCTTGTAAAATCAGCTTCCATTGTAAAATGTTGTTTGTAAAATTCTCCATGTCAGTAATCAACATTGGCGTTTTTCCATGGAAAGATATTGAAGATAGTCTTCATCTTTAATGGAAATGTTGGAAAGGTAATCATCGTATACCTTTGATATTGTCATGGTTTAACCCCAGCCAGCATCTAAGCACCACGCAGCTGCTTGCTCACTCCTCCCCCATCCGCAGTGGGATAGGGAGGAGAATAAAAAAAAAATAAAAAAATAATAATTAAAAAAAAAAGGTAAATTTGTGGGTTGAGATAAAAACAGTTTAATAGGACAGCAAGGGAAGAGATGATGATGATAATAAAACCAAAATAAGTGATGTACAATACAATTGCTCACCACCTGCTGACCGATGCCCAGCCAGTTCCCGAGCTGCAGTCACCACCCCTCGACCAGCTCCCCTCAGTTTATATACTAAGCATGATGTTATACGGTATGGAATATCCCTTTGGACAGTTTGGGTCAGCTGGCCTGGCTGTGGCCCCTCCCAGCTTCTTGTGCACCTCCTCACTGGCAGAGCGTGGGAAGCTGAAAAGTCCTTGACTAAGTATAAACACTACTTAGCAACAACTAAAACGTCAGTGTGTTACCAACATTATTCTCATACTAAATACAGAACACAGCACTATAGCAGCTACTAGGAAGAAAATTAACTCTATCCCAGCTGAAACCAGGACAGATATGCAGTATTTTAGCAACTTAGAATTAATGTTTCTTTTTTTTTTTTTTCAATAATAATTGTGAAGAGATTAAGGGGGACGACGACACAGGAGGAGCTAAACTTCCTTTCCAGGATTTTGAGTACCATGTTTCTCAGTGTGATTCTGTATGGATGATAATGGAATTTTATATTCATTCCCTGATTGCAAGGCAGTATTCAGTTAATTTTTGTAGTTACGTTAAGGTTATTTACATCTATGTTTGTTACCAAACAAAAGGATAAACAGAATAACAAGAAAAATGTGAATTTCCTTTAGAAAAGGGAAATGTAACTATGCTAAAGCCAATGAAACCTTATGAAATCAATAGCTGGTAAAATATAAGTCTGTGTTTTAGTTCAATGAACAGGAAAAGATAGAAATTGAAACTCATTACATACATCATACTTGGGGGTGCTCGTTGACAGCCGGCTGAACATGAGCCAGCAGTGTGCCCACGTGGCCAAGAAGGCCAACAGGTAGTGATAGGACGAGAAGAAATGGCCTTGAGTTGTGCTGGGGAGGTTTTAATCTTAATATTAGGAGAAATTTCTTTACTGAGAGAGTGGTCAAGCATTGGCACAGGCTGCCCAGGGAGGTGGTGGAGTCACCCTCACTGGAAGTATTCAAAAAACATGTGGACGTGGCACTTCGGGACATGGTTTAGTGGACATGGTAGTGTTGGGTTGATGGTTGGACTTGCTGATCTTAAAGGTCTTTTCCAACCTTAATGATTCTGTGATCATATTTAAGAAGTATGAGAGAATCGTGGCTAGAGCACCTTTGCAGGAGGTTGTGGAGTCAGCTGGGGATGAGAAACTTACAAATACTACAATGTGAATCAAATACTGATTCAATAAGTATAGTGGTAATTTGTCCAGTACAGAATCATGCTTTTCAAATCTACTGAAGGTTATTAAAGTATTTTATAGCCTATAGAATGTATACTACTGTAGCAATATTAAATATGTGTCATATTTAATAGTAATGTACTGTTACTGGCATTTACTCACTTTCAGATGTCTGCTCCAGTGAGGACCTTCCTGAGGTGGAGCTAGTGAGCATGCTAGAAGAACAGTTGCCAGATTACAAGTTACGAGTGGACTCTCTGTATCTGTATGAAAATCAAGACTGGATTCGGTCCCCTGCCTGCCATGGCCATCTTCCTGAAATCACTTCTCCAGTTCATGATGAGGAGCCCTTCCGTTACATGAGTGAGTATATCTGGGCCCAGGATTTAAAAAAAAAAAATACTTACTGAAGAGAAAACTGTAAATATAAAATTAATATTATTAATATTATAAAGTGTTCAAATCTGGAAAACCTGGGACAGGTAGAAGAAGCAGCTGAGTTCAGGAGAAATGCTTGTAGTTCAGCACTGCAGTTCTAAGAGCTAACCTAGCACATCCCATAGCTGCTTGATCATTAGATTTCACATAGAAATAAGAGTGGGAACATGATAGTGGAAAAGAGATGGGAACCTAGAATTGCACTAGATTAGATGTAATATGAGAGGTATGGAGTATGCAGCAGCTTTGTTTTCAGGAACATTAATGATGTGGTTCTTTTGATGATGTTTGCCCTCATGTTTTGTGTCAGTGTTGCTTTTGAAATCCTGTTAATGGTTTCTTCTGGAGATAGAAATTGTGTGAATGCCACATAGGTGGGTGCTAGATCAGCATTGATTGCTGCCTTCCAGTTTTGAAAATACTGAGTAACTTGTCCTTAAACCTAGCAGATAATAAGGAAGAAAATGGACAGCTTCCGATCACATGAAGAAACCTTTAATATGTTAAAAATCAAATGTTTAGAAGGCTGCCAAAAGAACTGAACACTTACTTGCCTGTAGTTTCAAGTGTTTTATGCGGAAAGAGGAGAATGCATTGTAGTCCCTTTAGAGAAATGGGGCAGTCATGTTTCCTCCATCTGTTGGAACTATTGGAATAATCCACTTGGGAGAGTGAACTTGGTATTTGTGTACAACCTTGGTATTTATATACAGTCTGTAATGATTGCCTTTTCCTTGTACGTGCCGCCTCTGAAAGGATTTTTTTGTTGTTGTTTGTGCTTTAAGCCTCCACTCAGGGTGTATAGCAAATGCGTAAGTAAAACTGAAGTACTACTTTCCAAGAATGCAGTACTCGACAATTTAAAGCAATCTTGTTATCAGTTGACCTTGCAGGCTTAGAACTGTTTTTAACTGTGGAAAGTATTTGGAAAGTTGCTTAATGTTTATTGCTCGGGCTGTTTCTGATAATAATATTGCAAACATAAATGATTTTTTAGTTGAGTGAATGATTTTGTAGTTCACTGGGAGCAGTTGTGTAGTCAATGGGGTGTGTACTTGCCTTTAAGTTTTAATTATAAAGAGATGGGATCAGAGTCTTGTCAGTGCTGGAAGGAACTTTACATCAAATGTAGCTCTGCTGAAGCTCTCTGGTCAACACCTGCATTTCCAGTGTGATTGAAGCACAGAGCTCTGAGGGAAGGACCTTCAGTCAGTGTGAGCCTGTGTTTCCAAACTGCGGTGAGAGGGAGAGGTTTTATCAACAATGTTTTAATGAAGGCAGTCATATTATTTGGCTGCCAAGGTACTACAGAAAGCGGTGTTTTTCACCCAGTGAGAAGTTCTTACAACTTTCTTCTAGAAAGTGTCCTGTGAAAATAGTAAACTGCTTCTGAGATTTTTTTTGAACAGTTGAGAGTTTTGAACAGAATGCTTTCTTGACATTCTCAAAAATGAGCTGTAACAATGACTGATGTTAAGTTAAAAGATGACTGTTAGGCATAACATACAAAACTAATTCTATCATTTAGGAGCACTGTCATAACTGCTGAATCATATAAACTCAAGATAAATACAGTTTATGTTTCTCCTAGAAATAGTCCAAAGAGATTGAATGTAGTAGTCATCTTATTAGCTTTTTTTGAGCCTAGTAACTTAACAGGAACATACTGGGAAGGTCCTGAACAAATACAGATATAAATCAAGATCTAGTTATAGTAATTGCTGAATAGCGTGTTAGGTGAAATTTGTATCTTTCTTTCTGCTGACTGGAATTGGGAATAAATGTAACAATCATACTCTCGAAGCTTAACTTAGGTTTTTTATGTGTGTATCTCCCCCTCCCTGTATATGTATGGAAACATTTTTATGACTTTTTCCGAAGAAGAATGCTAAACTCAGTGTTCGAGTGAATTTGTAGTTGACATCCAAGGTAAAAACAAACAAACAAACAAACAACCCCCCCCCCCAAAAATCCAAATGGTTATTGCACTTGAGC
>NW_010556832.1:10000-16483 GCF_000687285.1 Phaethon lepturus
TTAGAAGGTTTATCCAATGACCAGTTGAGTTCCCACTGGCAGTGTTTTCACTGAGGTGGAAGAATATTTTCTGCTTCAACTGTGGTAGCGTAAGAAACTGTGGATTACAAAACTTCTGTCTTTATAATTACTTTGTATGTGTGAATAAAGGGACATGGCACAACATAACAAGAATGTTAACCAAAATGAAGAGTTGCTTGCAGCTTTCACTTGGCAAGGTGAGTGAGGAGAGATTGCGCATGTGCGTGTTCACAAGAGAGAATTGTAACAAACTATGTATAATTTTGATCCTGTACTGTAGGAAGATAACAAAAGTTGTATAGAGCTAAGTTTCAAGTCTGCTAGTTCTGTGATTTCATGTATCAGCAAATATATTTGCTTTTAATTTTTAGGAACCTACCTGCCTGAGTAACCTTGTATGCAATTAGTGTAAATCTTTATTAAGGTGACTTAGCATTGGATATAAACTTTTAACTTGAAAACATATGGTAGGAACAGTTACCACAGGAGAGCCAGCTATAATATTCTGCCTGTAATGGCTGAAACTTACTTGTGTATGTGCAGTGAATTTACCAAATAGTACATTAGCCAGATGAGTTTCGAGTCCCCTCTTGGCAACCAGTATCAGCAACCAAGCGGTATGGTAAAATTGACCTCCCAAATGCATGTTATGTTACTCATAGAAAGGTACTTTAAATTTTGCGAAGAGTTTCTGGTTTTGCCCTGCTTAGTTAAATTTAATTAAATTAAATTAAAAATAAAAATAAACTAAAAATAAATTAATTAAACACAAAAATTAATTAATTACCTGCCCTGGTACTGCTGTAAGTTCAAAGCTCCTGAATATTTGAACAGCATGTGCTGGGTTTTTATGCCTGCTGATCTACTTGATAAAAAGTGTTTGATTTATTTTTCTGTTAAGCTCTAAGAAAAACAGTTCAGTAAACTTTTTTCTTCTACATTGTTCTTTATATTCTTTCAAGACTGCAAGAAAGTGTCTTTCTATACTAAAATGCAACTTGTTTTTGTTCCTACCACAGGCTTACTATTATGTTTTAAAAGGTTAATTATTGACATTATGTATGTAAAGGACATACATATGTTATACAGCATATGTAAATGAAATTAGTGTGCACTTCAGCTTGGCACTTCACGATCTCATAAGTAAGTGTGCTGTCCTCAACAAGAAAAAAAGAAAAAAACTGAGAACCAATACCACTATGTATTCAGTGTATGGGTCGGACTTAAAACAAGGTAGAAGAGTCAAGGATATCTTCAGAAATAGATTTAGACCAAATCTATAGTAATCTCATTTTGCAGTGCAGTGATGATGGAATTAGTTTCAAAACAAGTTAACTTAGACCTTCAGTTGAAGCAGATACTTCTAGATTTGTTAAATTTGTATTGCTGCCTTCTTTGCTTTCATGATCCTGATTCCATAAAGCAAAAATAGCAAATATCTGTTGAACTGGGACAAGCACGAACATCCATCACCTGCAAGATGTATAATTCTGCTTCTGAAGGGAATCATATTTAAATGTTTTTTTTAAAAGTTCTAAGAAAGTTTTAGTAGAACTTTTAGTAGATCTTTTAGTAAAACATTTAAAAGTTCTAAGAAAGCTTTAGTAGTGTAAAAAGTATGATTACACATGCATTGATTTTTTTTTTTTTTTTGGTGGTGGTGGATGCATGCAAATAAATCACCTATTTCCTTACATTTTAATTCTTTCTCCTCTTTGTTCTTTTTTTCCCCCTGTATCTTTCATTTTCTGTCACTCCAGCTCTTATTGATCTTCCTTCCTCCTCCTTGTCTGGATCTCACAAATTTGCTCAAGGTAATTAAGATTTCTTCTTTGATAGCATCTTCTATTTGACAGGACAAGAACTAGAGCAGACCAGTGCTTTGTGTTTTAGCACTGTGTTTTGTTTAGAGTTTTTGCAAATTCTTCATGCTTTGTTTACTCTTGACTCAGTCCTGTTTTTCAAATCCTACTTGTTCTCAGTTTTTTAATAGTTTTACAAACTCTTCAAACGTCAAAGTCACCCAATCAGTAAGATAGGATTTACTGCTACATCTAAATTGCAGACATACATTATCCCATTTCTTTTTAACTCTAAGATGAGCAAGCACTTAATAAATACATTTTCATTACTAGTTTCTGGGGTCTCCATACTTCTTGTGTGTAGACACACACTAATGGGAATTTTGTCTGAAGGGTATAGTCTGCAGGTGTGTTCAGCTATATTTGGATATGCTCCAGTGTACCTTTCCCTCTCTCCCCAGCAGGCTGGATGATTTAATAGCTTAGCTGTATTCAAAAAGTTGATCTTAAAAGATTTTTCTCCTTTTTCTAGATTTGAAGGATGTGGGAGCACCTCAAGTTTTAGCTAATATTGCTGAAAGCAGTAAATGTTCAGTATCTCATTGTATCAGTTTCCCAAATAAGTGTTGTTTCATATTTCTGAAGATGCATTTTCATAGCTTCTGCTAGTTTCATCAGCTAAGTACTGCATTTGTATCTAAACAACAACCTCTGAGTTTTAGTGCTCTCCCTTCCCAGCAGTCATCTTGTACTTAAGTTGCTTACTTCAGTAAGCATCTTTTTTTCTCTTCTCAGTTCTTGGCACGGATAATGTGGAGCAGAAAACTTACAGCGATGCTGACATGGTCAAACATCTGTTAGCTGAGGTATGCTCATCTGTGTAATGCTATGTTAATAAATTTAAAAGCATGTATTTGAGGAAGGGTTTTATTCAGCTACTGGAAATTCTGTTTCAGTTATCTTCAGAAGCTGCTTATCAAACACAAGGGTAATAAGAAGCTGCCCATTGGGTTGCACTGGCTCAGAAACAAAATTTAGCAAAACTACGGGCACCCATGGAGCCAGTGAGGCATAAGAAACAAACAGCTTTTTTCTGCTTTCCTGTTTTTCCTTTTTTCTACCCTCTTATCACTATTCAAGTTACGCAGTCTGTTCTGGACAAAGTGTCACTTGAAGGACCACAAGCCTAAGTATGTGTGGCTTCTTTGTATGATGCACCAGAGCCCATATAACCTCTCCAGTACTCAGCACAAACCCCAAAACTGTCCCCAGGTTTGGTGCCTTCCCTGCCCCCTGTTACTGCAAATGACTGTGGAAGAGAATATGCTATGTCAAGAAATGTGCTATATGAAGAAACACAGTTACAGATCTGTGCAGGATCCAAATTATGAAGCATCTAACAATGTTGATCCCTTTGAGAGTGTCGGGGGATCTCGGTGGTGATGCATAAAACAATAGCTAGGAAAATCTAAAACTACTCTGAATTTGCTTTTGATCAGATACGGTTTAGATATTTTTTCTCATTTTGTGAGCAGAAGGATCGGGACCTGGAACTGGCAGCTCGAATTGGACAAGCCCTCCTTAAGCGAAACCATCTGTTGACGGAACAGAATGAAGCACTAGAAGAACAGTTAGGACAAACTCTAGATCGAGTGAGTGATTTTTTTTTTTTTCTTCTTTTTTTCTTTTTATGATGATGGGGAGAGGATTAATAGAAATATATTCTTTCATTGTGAAAGCAGGTGATTGCTGCTCTCAAACTACAGAATTATACTCAGAAATCGTTCTCCTACTTGTCATAGTGTAGTCAGCTTTCTCAGTCCAATAATTGACTATAAAGACTGCATATTGTAATTACTGAGAAATTATGAGAACGTTGGGTATTACTACGATGTATCTACAGCAGGATTGCATTTTCAAAGCGTTTGTTTTGACCATCAGTGTGATATCCTGCCATTAAACTAAAAATCTAATAATCTAAGTCAAAATAAGTAGTTGGTATCTGATATAACCTGCTACATAACAACTTCACAGCTGAGGAAACAGCCAGAAAATGAGCTGGCTTAATGGGGTGCTTACACTTAAAAATTGAAAAAGTAAAAAAATTTTAAAAAAGAGTTAAATGTAATGAAAAATGAATTCTGCTCAGATCTTCACTCCATCTATTCCTTTAAGCACAGATTCTTGATCTAATCTTTTCTTTGTTGTTCGTTCTTAAAAAGGAATGAAATAGTTGACAACCTATAGAGTATCCCAAGTTTTTTAACCCTAAGATCAACCGATGTAGTCTGTTACAGTGAAATGGATTCAGCTGCTTGTATAAAACAAGCTGGTAATAAATACATACTCATAATTAACTGTAGGACAACATAAGCATGTATTCATATAAAAATGTAGATAAGCAAAAGATAATTTATCTGACTGAGATCTGTCTCTTCTTTCGTTTTTATTTGTCCTGCAGTTCATTTAATGTATAGACTTGGGGGGACCAGTCTACACATATCAATAGATGTCTATCAGTCCTTTTCTCCAGGAGGCTACAGTTTAGAAAAATGATCACAATCAAAATGATAGTTAGCATGTCAAAATGTAAACATGTATCAAAGCAGCTGGAAAATTATTTTGAAGTAAACTATTAAAAAAGTAGTCCATTCTTATGCTATCTTGAGTTTTCAGTCTCCCTTACAGTGTTAAAATTACTATTTTTGTGAGCTTTCTATAAAAGAACTAGAGCCTGAATCTTATGTTTAAATATAAATCAATCATGACTTGAGAGCTATTTTTTAATCTCATTTTAGACTGGAGCAGTGATGTTCCAAGAGGCTGTGTGAGTAATGCTCTGTAATACTGTATAGCTAAAGTATAATTCACAAGCTGGTGATCTTCTTTTGTCATAGGTTAACCAGCTGCAGCATGAACTGTCAAAGAAAGATGACCTGCTTCGTATTGTTTCGATAGCTTCCGAGGAGAGTGAAACAGATTCCAGCTGTTCCACACCACTTCGTTTCCATGAGTCTTTCAATGTATCACACGATCTGTTGCAGTTGGATGTTTTGCAAGATAAACTCAGGGAGCTAGAAGAGGAGAACCTTGCTCTCCGATCAAAGGTATATCTGACTTACAGTGTGTATCACATATGCTGGGTATGAAATAAATCAGGATGGTTAAAAAACCCCAGCGTTTGGGTTTTGCTTGATTCACATGACTATTTTGTATCGCTGTATTCAAATCGTACCCAAACACTTTCCCTCCAGCACTGACATCCTTCTCTTTCCTTCACTACTCTTCATTATCTCCAGAGTCCTCTAGTAGTCCTTTCTCAATGCCTTTATGGTATGTGAAAGAATGTGGGAACATATGTAAGCACCCATCAGGCCCCCAAGTTTGTGTGATCTGTTTTGATACAAACCTGACTGCAATTAGTAGTAGTATTCAGTTGCATTGACATTACATCTTTGTCAGTTCAATATTAAGAGTTGATAAGATTCTACTCAAATTCTTTTAAAGACACACTTAGTTTTGACTATGTGAGTAGTCTCTGTATTTTAATTGGTCTGTCTTATGTATAAACATGAATCCAGGCACTGTACCATTACAAGGATAGAGAGTAAATGGCCAGAAAAAATAAATGGCTATAAAAGTCATGGAATCAACAGCAAAGGTTACAAGAATCAGAATCTACAGATGCAGTGCCTCTTCTTCAGAGGTGGAGAGTGGAACTTGTAAAATAGGAAACTGGCTAAAAGTGGGGGGGTTTGTTGTTTTTTACAAAAAGGGGGGGTGGTGTTTGTAAGAAAGACGTTTTTTAAATTTATTTGGGGTGTGTGGCTTTCTTGGTTTGTTTGTTTGTTAGTTTGTTTTTTGTGAGCCTTTCCTAATATAAGCTTATTACAACAGTACAACAGAGACTAAATTCCTTTAATGTGAACAAGATAAACTTTTCCGCTTGTTGTCTCCAAAATATTCAGCCCAAGATGCATATCCTTCCAAAAACTTCCTAAGACCAAATGGATATCTTAGTGGTGCTGACGAGACAAGCAGACTGCTTTTATTATGCTCCTAACCCTGTATATGATTACAGAAGTTTACAGACCAGGGATTAATTTAGTCTACCTTAGTGTGAAAATATGGAGTTCAAGAGACTGCTGTCACTCTGTGATATAACATAACCTTCACTGACTCGAAATAGCCTCAATCATATTGAGCTTCTGTTTGACTTTTTTTTTAATTTTCATGTGGCAGCATTATGTAAAGAAGTGTGTTTGTCCGCACTCATGTAGCTGTACTTCTGCTTGCTTGGATAATCTTTAAACCCATTTACTAAGTTTTGTGGCGAGTCACTTACTAGCAAACAGTCCCGAATATAGAAGACTTACATGTGCAAAGTTTAATAATACCGTCCTCATCATTGAAAAGGAAGTGGGAATCTAGTGTACTTGATGTTGTTTAGACCTGCTGTGGTACTTGGTCTCTGGCCCAGAAAATTTACAGTCTAAATAGACTAGTTGGGGAATATGGAGAAAAGCTGTTCTACTGAGAGCTTTTCAGTGCCATAAAAGATTTGGCTCACATAATTCAGTTTTAAAGATTTTTTTCCTTAAGAAGTTTTGAAGCAAATTCGATTGCTTTAGTTCTGATTACTGTGTTGGTTTACTTTCCC
>NW_010556832.1:16514-32996 GCF_000687285.1 Phaethon lepturus
CACATATTTTTGCAACAATTTTTTATTAGAGGCACGAGAGCAATCAGGTTTTGTTTGAGTGTCTGTGTATCTTTCACTCGAAAGACCTATACAATTCAGGGAAACAGATTATGGTGGAAAAAACGGTTAAGAAGTCTGGCCAGATGCATAGAAATTATAAAGATAGAGAGGATACTCCTCAGTTGCAAGAATTTCAGAAATAAAAATTTCTAACATTAATATATAGATAAACTGAAATTGGAATACTAGTATTTTTCTTAAAGGCTTGCCATCTGAAGACTGAAACCATTACATATGAAGAGAAGGAACAGCAGCTGGTCAATGACTGTGTCAAAGAGCTCCGTGAGTATCCACGCTATATCTTGCAATGGCAAAATGGCATTTGAAATACCTGGTGCCTGCACCTTCTTACTTGTCCCTGAATCCGAAAATGAGCTTCAGTAATTTATGGCAATTATTCAATTCTTGCTCTTTACCCAAGTGCAAAATCGTTTCTGTATTTCATCAAGTTTCACTCTGGCGATCGACTTCAGGTGTGTGTACTGTGTTTAGAGACAGAAAATGAACACAAAATCTAATGGTCATAAACCTCCTAAACTGAAGCTTACAGACACTGGAAGGTCAACAAAATATATTTCTTGTGTAGAGTATTCAGTACACATGACATTGAAATATATCAGTGCATAGACTCTTAAATGCTCATTCTAAACTACTATATATTTATGAAATTGTTAGTTTATTTTAAAAATATATTTTATAAACCAAAGCATTTAAATTGGCAAGAGCTTTAATTTGTCTAGAACAGTTGTCCGTATTTCCTTTGGGGACTAATTATTTGCAAAGAATTGCAGCTGCTCTTACACAAATGCATGTAAGTATTCTGAAACAATAAGGAACAATCCTTTTTGTGTGTGGTGATTGTGTAACCCGGTGGTACAATTTTTTATGTGTAGTCATTTGATGTGTGCTACTTCCTTTGTGCGTAATAACCTTAAGCTTATATTTTAAGATTTTTTTCCCTATACAACCACCATAAAGAAGACTGAGTTGCTGCTTAGTTTTTCTTGTTCCAGATGACCATAAAATACTATGAACTGATACATAGTTAGTTGTTAATTTACTTGATTCCCTCAGAGAAAATGTATATCCTTTGCAAATAGAAGTTTTTTCATACAAGTTTTCTTATTTTTTCCTTCAATGAGAATGGCTGTGAGTTCTGTTGTGCTACAGAATTGGACAAATATAGACTCAGAGAAAGAATCTTCTCCCAAAAGACATCTAGTCTACAGCTTTAAAATTTGTGTCTTCAGGGAAAAGGTATCTGACTGTGAGCTTAAATGTCCACAGGGCCATGGGCAGGACCTTGTTCTGCAGTAAATCTATGAGGTACCATAACAACTAAATTTGTAGTGTGACCTTTATGCAAGATTGATCAGACTTTATTATGACTTTGCTATGCTTTTAGGGCAAGTATACAAGCAATACTAACTGCATAAAAATATTTCATCTTTTTGAGTTGCTTTGTCATCTCACTTGATGAAGTGATTGCTCAATGAAAAAAAGAAACTGGGAATTGCTTGTACTGGGTCTTTGGGGAATAAATAGATAGTGACCAGAATCAAGAGCTGAATAGGTGTATGTTATGCTTGACAAGGTCTGACAAAATGCCTTTGCTTAAGAGAATGGTAGTTAATAACAAGGTCAATTTAGAGCCTGACTTCTTCATTGTATTCCAAGTCTGGCCTTGGTCATGAGCCAGTATGTCATTTGAAATAGTTTATAGCAGCTTACCTTGGGTTTTATTATGGTCATTTCACATACCTGTGATATTTATTTCAGGTTCTGCATCCTTAGCTCTTGATATGTTACACCTGCATTTGAAGTTAACTCTCTCTGTCCTCTGCCTCCTCCCCACCATTTCTCTTTATCTTTTTCCTTATGGATGTTCTAAGGCACTTACTCTTATGTACTATGAGTTGATTTCCTGAGTATTGGTCATTTTGGAGATCGTTGTTAACTTGCACTGATCTTTTCTGGTGTTTGCATTTGGTTTGTTTTTTTGTCATGTGTTGGGAAGAGCTCTCTGCTAAGTTCTTTTTATGTTTTGTAGGGCAAACAAATGCTCAAATTTCCAGAATAACAGAGGAGTTATCAGAGAAGAGTGAGGAGTTGGTTCGCTACCAGGAAGAGATCTCATCCCTCTTGTCTCAGATTGTTGATCTTCAACATAAGCTCAAAGAAGTAAGGGAATGCTGATGAAGAGTGTACGTGTGTGTGCGTGCGCATATGCGCAGGTCAGTGCTTAGAGCACGTAAATATTGACTTGCAAGCTAGGGGATTACCCTGCAAGAGAGTGGCTGTTTGATATGGCAGAGGATCAACTGTCAGGGAAATCGGCTGAGAAAATGATGAGCGCCTTTTTATGTTTTCAGCATGTGATTGAAAAGGAGGAGCTGAAACTTCACTTACAAGCTTCCAAAGATGCTCAGAGACAACTGACAGCAGAGGTACTTAAGGCTTATATATATACACACACACATTCAGATAAATGTTTAGACTAGAATACAAGAGAAAGAAGACTTGAGAGAATGGGTACTATTGCGTTTTAATTATGTAGGGCTTTTCATTTTTCATTGTGGTTGGAGTAATATGATTGTAGGAAAAGAATGATTGCTTTTATTTAAGTCTACACAAATATTTTTGTAGTCCACAGGAATATGAAAGGCAAGGAAGGTGTTTCAAGCAGACAGGTCTTACTATTCGTAGTGGTTAGAAGAAAAAGAGTGTTTTAGTGTGAATATTACTGATTATATCAACAATACTGTAGCTCATTACATTTTAAGGAAGTTCTTTTTTTTGCTTCATTTGCATCAGCAATTACTGTATTTGCAGAGTTTTTTGATGTATTTTCCTTTGAATTTTATCATACTTTTTCCTCTTTTGGGTCTTAGTTTGGACTTCATGCTTCACTGCTAGCATTGGTGCAGGGGCTATGCTGACTGTGGTCCGTGCCAGATGTTGGCATGTGCCGTGCAGTTGGAAAAATAGTGGTGTTGAATTAGTCGATACAGGTTTCTGTAGGAGTTAATTCAGTTTCACTCTGCCTTTGAAGCTTACTGGTATCTCATGATAGCCTCTTCTCTTTCAGCTACATGAGTTGCAAGATCGGAATGCAGAGTGTCTAGGGATGTTGCATGAATCACAAGAAGAAGTGAAGTTGCTGCGCAGCAGAGCCAGCTCTGTTTCTTGTCTCTGCCACCCCAAGTCATGTGGAGCGTTTCCTGTGGTAATAAATACCTCTAGGGTGACATACACCTACTGGCTCATATGGCCTGTAGTAGCATACAACTATATGAGCAAAACAGCCGTTACAGGAGCTGCAGCAGAAACTATTTTGTAGTAGGCAAAGGAACTGATCTGATGCTTTTTCAATTCTTTAATGTGTACACTTCTGAGAATTTTATGTATTGGGAAGCTAATCATTAACTTGCTATATTGTGATACTAAAATTCTTTTTCCTTTTTATATGCCTTTTCTCTTAAGTACAGGAATTGGCATCTTCTACAGCTAGAGCTCAGTTGTGCTAGTCTATTGTTTAATGTTGATGTGAATGTTATAATTTGACAATGTTTCTTTAAGAAACAAAGCATCTTTTCAAGAGCTCAAAGAGTTTTTCTTCCTTTACATAGTTTATGATGTAATTTTATGTCCTTATCTTGTGAGATTCAATTTTAAGCATTGTCAGAAATGCATGACCTCAGACTAATTGCCAGAGATGACTAAACCAATGGAAAAGGGTTAAAGGCATTTATTTTCCTCTTCTTATTAGTGTCAGGTAGATTCTGATTAATGTACTCTCAAAAATTTCTGGGCTGTGCTAGGATTTTGTCAGGTTTTGGTTGGTTGTTCTTTGTGTACAGAATCCCTCATGTATGTGTTTGGCATTGTAAGAAGTGCTCTTAAAATTGTAGCTTGACTTAAGAAACCAACATAAAGAGGACCAAGAAAAAGCAGATGTTGCTAATGAAAACTGAACCCATACTAGTTATACATAGGTGTAGTTATGGTGGAAGACTGCCCCCCCCGGCCCCACATTTAGTGACCAAAGGCATTGTGCGAAACATACTGATACTGGGGAAACAAATTAATATTTTTTGAGTATTTTTTTAGAGATGTTTTCTGCTAAGATTGTTAGGAGGAAGACTTGAATCTAATTTGTCAACTATTCTGGTTTCCATTTTTCTCTAGGATTCCCTTGCAGCAGAAATTGAAGGGACAATGCGGAAGGAATTGAGTCAGGGTGATGAATCTGTTCTCTCCAAGCACAAGTATGTTTTCAGATCTCTATGTACTATCTTGATATTTTTCCACATGCCTGTAAGGTGAAAGTGATTTCTGGAAAACTATAAATGTGAAAGTTCCCTCTATAATAATTTTTCTGTGTAAGTTAATTAAAAAAGCTTTTATTACTTGGTAATCTTTTCAACTTTGAAACCTACTATTCTTACTTGATTCTATGAGGAAGTTGGGAATTTGCTAAAAGGATGTTATTTCACTCTTTAATTTGTGAGATTTTTGATGCAAATTCTCTGATGCACAGCACTAGTTTTATCCCTTTTAAATACTTTATAGAAAAATTCTCAGGCAAATTAAATTATAGCTGAAAGACTGATAACAGTTTCCAAAGTCCTGAAGACCTGTTCCTGAGCAAGAAGTAATAAATTAAATACATGCTTCTGAAAGCATATATAAATTAAATGAACAAAATATATGCTCCTGGATGTTCTCAGGTGGTTATCAATAGAGGTTCAGGTCTTTCAGGTCGAAGTAAGTGGTAATTCTGATATTTAAAAGAGTAGTACTACTGAAAACATGAGTGTCTTAGGCAATCCTGTTTTTCTGGACTTAAATCTTTTTAGTCAGCTCTCTGCAGACTTTTCAAAGACTTGTTCAGAGCTTTTTCCTTTTTCTTTATTATATCTTTTTCAAAATCCTTCTGAAAACCATGTTTGTTTGCTTGTCTTTTCTGCAGGGGTCAACAGAAACGAGTATTTGACACTGTCAAGGTTGCTAATGTCACTCGTGGCCGCTCCTCTTCCTTTCCTGCCCCATTGCCAATCCCTGGATCTAATCGGTCAAGTGTTGTTATGACAGCAAAGCCCTTCCAGTCTGGTGTACACCAGTTGGAGAGCCACACATGGATGACCCAGAGGAGCAGCCCTGAGAAGAATTTGAAGTAGGAAACGCTGCCTGTTAATATTCTTTCTAAATGAACCGATTCAAAACAGACTGGACCTCTGTTGTGTAAGAAAGAAATAGTTAATTTAATGGCCTTAATATCTATTATTATTTGATGTTTCTCACAGAGACATTCATAATCCTGACCAGCAGGGAACCCCTGGAGACAATGACTTAGTCACAGCTCTGCACAGGCTCTCCCTCCGTCACCAGAACTACCTGAGTGAGAAGCAGTTCTTTGAGGAGGAATGGGAGCGAAAAATGCATATACTGGCTGAACAGAAAGAAGGGGCTAGTGGCTGTAGTACACCAACAGAAAGCCATTTTTCCCTGGGTACAAACTCAGAATTCACTGATCTCTCTGCCAGCTCTGGTAATCTCCGTGTCCTCCTACCAGAAAAACTGCAAATTGTCAAACCCATTGAAGGTAAGCGGATGATCTTCCTTCTCTGATCAGCAGAAAAGGATTTTACATTAATTTGCCAATTAAATCATCGGTGGTGTGTGTATAGCTAGGTATGATATGCAGTAAGAGGAAGTAGTAGTATTTGGTAGGCTACATGCCAAGTAGCTCATCAGTATCACTTTCTACTTGGCTTTCTGATGTGGTGCTAAGTGTTAGGCTCTTTCTTGACACTGCCATCCAAGTGCGACATGTGTATCACAGTGTCAGCACCAGTTGGCTGGAGTTTTGATCATGAATTCTTGTAACTCAGTATGATAGTAGGTAATGTCTCTCTGAGACTCCTCTCTTTGTCCCACCAGGATCTCAGACCCTTTTTCACTGGCAGCAACTTGCTCGACCCAACCTAGGCACCATTCTTGATCCACGACCAGGTGTTGTTACAAAAGGTTTTACCCCTCTGTCTGATGATACTGTGTACCACATCTCTGACTTGGAGGAGGATGACGAGGAAGAAGGTGGAGGTATAACATTTAAAGTGAAACAGTCCTTCCCGGAGGAAAAGAAACGTACAGTGGCAAAGCCCATGGCAGGGATTTTCCTGCCACCTATTACTTCATCGGCAGTACCACTCACTGGTAAGAGGCATGGTTAGTGTTTTTTCCTCTTTTTTTTTTTTTTTTTGGACGGTGTCTTTTTCTCAATGGAAAGTATTTGACCTTGCGACAATGTTGTCTTTACTGTCTTTGTTCTTTACTTAAAACTAGCAGTGATAATAACATTATCTTAAACTTTGCTTTGATTAGTCCTTACCTCTCTTTATTTTGACCCTCAATGAATGTAAATTCTCCACGTTGCAGCCTCAAATCCAGGGAAGTGTCTGTCTTCCACAAATTCCACGTTTACCTTTACTACCTGTAGGATCCTTCACCCATCTGATGTCACTCAAGTTACTCCCAGGTATGATGACTGCTGGCATCCTAAATGTTGCTGCATAGGATTAAACAGTTGCTTTCTGGCTTCTGATATATGGACCAGTTTTAAAAAATGCCAAGGCAGCTAGGCAACACATCATATGTTACTTATACTAGTAGTTGTAATTATAAAGGGGAAACTTGAAATTCTCTAGAGTGAAAGTTAAAACGGTTTAGATAACTTAAAGGAAGTAAGTTTATACTCTTAAATAGCAAATGCCTTGTATCGTATACCTATTGTAAAAAAACAAAAACAAACAAAACAACAAACCAAAACCTACCATAACTTTTTTTTTCCAATTGTGTCATTTTTTTTTTAAAACTAAGTTATTACTGGATGTCTGTGTTGATATTCTATCTAATACAGTATAGGTGACCACAGAAGGTAAATTCATTGGTACTTGCACCAAAACCTCTCTGTCAACCTAGTATTTTCTAAATATTTTGCGGAACAATAATTCTGAATCTACTAAAGCTGAAATTGTCACAGCGAATAGCAACAATTTACTTGTTATCGATCCTTCTGTATACTAAAAGGCAAGCAGAGAGCAGGTATAAAGATGTTTAATCTATGCATCTTCTCTCTTTCATTTTTATTTTATTTCAGCTCCATGAGTGCCCCATTTTCATTTGGAAATACTGGCAGCAGTATTGGAAACCCAGTAATCAGCACTCCAGCCATGTCTTACAGGCTCAGTATTGGAGAATTTCTCACCAACAGAAGAGATTCAACTACTACCTTCAGCAGCACGAGCACTCTGGCTAAACTTTTGCAAGAACGAGGCATCTCTGCCAAGGTTTACGATAGCCCTGTATTAGAAAAACTGCCTTTGCTACAGCCCCCTCGAATTCTCCCCATTCCTTCTACTCCACCAAATTCTCCTTTGCGTTCACCTTGTCCTTCCCCTCCACTGTTTGAGCCTCGAGTGCATCACTCGGAAAATTTCCTGGCTTCTCGACCAGCAGAAACATTCTTGCAAGAGATGTATGGCCTAAAGCCCTCCCGTAATGCTCCAGATATAGGCCAGCTGAAGATGAACCTAGTAGACAGACTGAAGAGGCTTGGTATTGCCAGGGTGGTCAAGCCCCCTGAGACACAGGGCCACAGGAAGAGTCAGGGGCCAGAGGTTAGCTTGCGGAGGCAGGACTCTGCTGTGTTTTTAAATGCAGGTAGCAACTTAATGGCAGGACTGAGAAGAAACCAGAGTCTTCCAGCCATGATTGGAGCATTGGGAGCTCCAGTTTGCACACAGTCATCAAAAATGGATATCCTAAAGGAGGACTGACTGATCTGAAAAATGGTTGACTTCTAGCATAGTACATAATACATGAGGGATAAACATCCAGTACAGGCATTGTTAGGTGTGTTAGAGAAGAGTTGGAGAGGGCATGTGCACGTTAAAGATGTGTGAGAGAGAAGCGTGGGATCAAGGAGAAAGAGAACATTGCTTGGGTTTGAGGAAGAAGGCTTTTGTGGAAGATAAGAAAGAAGAAACCAAAGCTTAGTTTTGAGACCCCTTTCAGCATCTGTCTTAACTTAAGCAAAAATAAAATACAATTTTTTTAAGACATTCTCAGTATTTTAACCTTTTAAACTGTATGTGTAGAACTGTCTTGCAGGTGCTGTTCTATTTTTTCCACCGTATGACCATAGTATTTTACTAGTTGTTAGCAGTCAGACTCTATCATTTAAATATAATATTAAAGTAACAGTCAGTCTGACCAGCATTACTGATCCAAGTTCCTCTCTGTAAGCAAATATGAAAACTGGGATTTTAGGTTTTTTTTTTAATTCTTGTATTTTCCATTTTGGAAACTGTACTCTTTTGAGCTCCTCCCCACTTTGAGAAGCAGGGGAGAGAATCTTTGTGTAGGAAAACAATACTGCTGTTTACAAACACACAAACTGGTGGTCAAGATTTGTATTTTGAAAGAGTGCAGTTGTGCCAGTGAGGTATTAACTGAAGTTAACTTCTTTCCAGAGCTCCTGAAGCACACAGAGGAAGGTGCAATGAATAAGAATTAAGAAACAGGAAAGTATGTATTAGCGTGAAAACTTCAAGCTAAAACATCTTTCCAAAGTGTGCTGTGCATCTTTTTAAATGAGGGTATTTTTGCACACACACACACAAAAAAATCTCAGGCACATTTCAGTGTTGCGAAGAGAAATGCAACCTAGGTGCTTGATTCAGGGTTTCTTTTTATTTGGCATAAGTGGAAAGCGGAGAGCATTTACTTCAAGATGAGTGTTGGAAATTCAGTAAGCTAACTGTTCTCTTGACAGGTAGACGTTATGTATATTTGAGAGTTCTGCAGTAAACTTCATGCCTTTCATTCACTTATTTCTGGTTGTAGGCAGGATTTTGTTTAAAAGATTTCATTAAGAACAAAATTTAGCAGTCTATATTCAGAAACAGGAAGATGAAAGCTAGTGTTCTTTGTAGCATTTTAATGAACATAAATCAGTTTTGTCTACATTGAAATCCTATGCTTTGATGGAAAAGGGGTTCTGAACCTGATTCTGAACGAAGCTGAGACAGACTTTCTGTCTCAACAGAGAAGTCCACTTTAGAAATGTGATTTCTGAGTGGTCATCAGCAAAATGTCATTGCCTATGCTGCTTTTCTTATTCCTTCCCGTCCAAGGTTCTAGTCATAACTGAATAATCTACAATAGATTTATAGTGCAACTTAAAGAAGAAAAAAGGTTTGCCCAGAATTCCTCAGAGGAATGGGTCTTCACTAGTGACCTGAATGGAAACAGGTTCTTAATCTTCATGTAATTTTTCACAGTACCTATCAACATTTAAAAATTATTTTAAAGTTTATTTTCCACACATTTTAAAATTTTTAAAGCTTTTTAAAAAGTTTTGGTTTCCATACAATTAGATAAAACAAAGTTTATCTTGCTTGTTACAGTGTATGTGGGACATAGCTGGTCTCTGTCTGGGTGCATGGTATGAAGCATCAGTGTAATTACATTGACTTGCATTTGCCACAAGGCACATCCACCACAATCGGCACCCTTGCTGCTGCAGGGCTGAGTGGAGTAGGGCAGAAAAAGAAAGCTCTGCAACCTGCTTTTATAGGAAATCTGTAACGTGGCCTTTCTGCTTTTACAGTTCTATAGATCTTGTGGTGACTCACTCTTTGATATAACAGCCTTTTTTGTAAAAGGGAAAGGAGTAACCACTTCAAACTTGCACAGGGATTCTTAGCAGAAACTTGTCTGTCAGCAGCGCACAGAAATATTCAGGAACTCCTGGAGTTGCCTTTTGCTTTCTAAGCAAAATCTTACACTTATAAAACGTGAATTTTATTTAAACTATATACGGGTTAATTTTGTTTTTTAAATGAAAAATATTTAATTTCTTCATGTAAGTAAGTATTTATGTTTGTACATACTTGGCTGTGCATGGGGTCTTGCCTAGCTAAATAAGGTGAGAGTGAAAGTGAAAGGAGTTGGGGAGGTAATTTTGCTCTCCAGTGAAATAAGACGGGTATGTCTGCTGCATATTTGTAACTCCTAGGGAAACAACAGGAACGAGTTAACGAATGGTTAGACAATTTGGTATCAACAGGGAAGTGTATAGTATGTCAAAAGTATGTCCATTTTATGTGTGTTTATTGTAGGAATACATGTACATTACAGATAAATTTTTGAAGGCATTACACTGTGTTTCTAACTAGCTTCATTAGGTAACTCCAGCCGTTAGATCATTCTGAGTGTTAGCAGCAGAAGCAGCAAATCAGCTAAATCAGAATTCCTTTGGCAGACCAGGTTTCAGTTAAAATTAATCTAAAAGCACATTAATTAAAGGCACGTTTCTCTTGTGATGCTATTTGTTTGTCTTTTGGCATGTTCCATAGCCCAACAATATAAAGTGGTTCAGTTCAAACAATACTGTGGATATATGGAGGGGTTTTGTTTGTTGTTGTTTGTTTTCTGTAGGATGATGTATCATCAGATACTTAAACAAGGCAAGAAGAAAATGGAAGAATCTCTATACCATTGTGTTTATGTGTTTCTCTGGTTGGTTTACGCTGTGGTGCAGTGTTGTTGAAATTCTGTCATGCGTTTTATACCTTTGGATGGTCATGCACATTTTGTGTATATATATGCCTAGCTTGCAGCAACAGGGAAAATAGGCATTCCTTCCAAGTTTACTGTTTTGTGCCAAACCTAGAAGATAAACTTTTTTGAATAACACATGTGTTTAAGAGAACATGAAAAAAGTTGACGTCGTTCTAGGAACTGATTTGGCTTCTGTTGCCTCCCATAAGAGAGGAGACAAACTTGCATGACTAAGCTGAGATCCTGCACAAGATCTTTTGCTCCTGCACAAGTGTGATTCAGTTGAGCAGGAGCATTTCAGAAAGGTTCTGCTATCTTGCAGGTTTGAGACAAAAACAGATGCTAGAAAGAAAGGACTCAACCATGCCTGTGAAAGTTTCGAGAGAGAGAAGGAAATTCTTACAGTATTTGCCTTTACCAAGCACAAATGTACAGCCTTCTAGTTTCACTGGTTTTGATAAACACTCTGATACCTGCATGCTCAAAATACCTGTGGTCAAAGTTAAAAGACTACTGGAGTCAAACAGCAGGAGAAAGGGAAGGAGAATATTGGGTTTGGGTCTCATTTGCCTGTTACATGAGGAGATAACACACAATGTTTGAATGGTCTGGGAACTTCATGGTATTTTTTTTAATCTGCTTTTTGCACTTCCTGTTGTTTCATAGTGGAATGTAAATTTGAAAATAAACATGTATAACATGCCATTTTTCAGTATGTTGGTCATCTGATGTGGTTTGTTCCAGATGTCATCTTCTATAGTACAGTGTTCTATAATAAACCTAAAATCAGGCCTTTTTTGGCTAAAATTTATTGATTGTGATACTATACCCAAACTTAGTGACTTTGTATCTGCATAAGCGGTGGCTGTAAAAACTAAAAAATATATTTAAAAACTTGATCGGGCTGTTCTGTGCTGTTGGCTGTTGTGTTTATACCTAAGCAATTACAGGTGGCAGATGTGCTGTACAAGCTGTGCTCTGACTTGGTGTGCTAAGTATGTGATGCTTAAATCTAGAACAGAATACTTGCAGAGTACCTTCTGCTGCAGTTTGAAAAGGCTTTTAAGAATTAGAAAGTTCACAAATGAAGAATAGCTTATCAACCTCTAGACAAAATATTTGAATGTCAGCTTCACTTTAAATTAGTGTGTTCCATGTTTTCTGGTGTTTTGGGGTTTATTTGTGTGTGTGGTGTTTTGGCTTTTTTTTTCCTCCTGTTATTTTCCAGCAGCTAATGTGTTCCTCTAGCATTACAGTGTTAGAAAACACTGTTGCCTAACAGGAGCATTGTTGTTTTTTCCATCTCAGTAGCTGATGTTATGTCAGCCCTCTCTATAGTTGCGATAAATGGGGGTCGAGATTGAAACCAAGCTACTTACCCTTGAAGCGTACTCCCTTTGTGCAGGTCTCGCTGAGGTTCTTTTGGCACAGGTGCCAAATTCTTGCCAGTTGTGTCAGCTTGGGGCTGTGCATACCACCTTTAGTGCAAGCCCCTGTGCTCACGTTTTAGCCTGGAAGATTCTGATCATTTTCCCCAAAACTCTCAGTTCCTTCAGTGGTACAGAATGGGAACAACATTGATTTGCAGTTAACAGGTTCTTACTTCAATTAGTCTAACAATTACTGACAGTGGTTCCTCTAGTCGTCTGTGTGCATGACATCTCAAGGAGCTGAGAAGCAGAGTTACCCTACAGTAAGTATCCTGTATTTACTTCACTTTCTTATTTTTCCCATGTGGGAAGGGAGAGAAGGGCTTGCACTCTTGTCAGACTGAAGTTGACTTTTCAGCTCAACGTTTCATATGCTGAAGCTTACAAGTTGGACATTTTGAGAAGCCATTCTTTTCCCACTGTTCTCTGCAATTGTCACACCTGTAAATCGTTAGGCAGGATTGAGCTGCAAGCTGGAACACCAGTATCTAGGTTGCAAGAGACGTTGACCAAGTTTCCTTCACTAGCAAGTAGGTAACTCACTGTTTCCTAATATTCATTGTATTTGTGCATATGAGTATTTAACGTTTGTAACTGCATGTCCTCAGAACAAATGCCTGTGTTACCAGCTTAACTAATGATATTACAGAAGTGTGTCCCCAGAGTGGAGAAGCATCATGGCTATAGGCAGCTAAATGGCACCAGAGGAACATTAGATACTGGTAGCATTGGGGTTCCTGGCTACATGCTCTCTCTGCATCAAAACTGTTCATGGTCCACATGAAAAGAAAATGTCAGTATACAAGTTCCTGTTGAACTCAGGATTTCAACTGTCCTGAAATGCCTGAGCCTGAGGAGTACAGCCGGCTGCCGCTGTATGTAAGAGTGTATGAGTGTGGGGAGGGGTTGTTTTTTCTACTTGTTCTCTAGCACTTCGCATGTAGTGAGGGAAGAGAGCTGTAACCCCTCTGAAGCTGCAGGAAAAAGAGCTAGAACTAACCACAAAAGCTCAGGAGTGTCTGAGGAAAGTACAAGGAAGAGCTTCCTGGAGAAAACGGGTTTATTAAGCTACCTAAATCAATGGGACTGTGGCAATTCTGAAAAGAAATTCTGGAGTGATTCTGCACGGATGAGACTTGGAAGTGCCTTGAGGTCCTTTCTTCTTTTCCTTTTAGTTGGTCACACTGCTAAAAGAAAGACTTTTGACAGTCTCCAACAGCCTACAATCCTGACTCTGAACCGAAAACAAGACAGCACCAAGGGGAGGGACACGATGACAATACCCTGAGTCAGTGAGAGCCAGAACTGCCTGCCTCCTCCCTATGAATGACTGTACTTGGTCAGTGGAGCTGCTAGGGTTCCTTGCGAATTGGCTGGATGGCAGTTGCTTTGCTTTATATGAGGAGACGAATGGTGGAGATGATAGATTGAGAATTGACAGATTTGATTCCTAACTATGAAAAATCCCTAATCAGATTCATAACTCATTATATGAGGAGATTCCTAATAAGACCTTGTTTATGGTGTGCATTAAATCTTGCTGGAAAATTCCCCCAGATTTTTTTACCAAGAATACCTGAGATGAGATAACTAGTTCCTTGAGCATAGCCCACTGTTGTATCTGCAGTATCTTTTTTCCTTTTGATTCCTAAGGAAAAAGTTGTCTGTGTGAGCATGCTGTCAGTCAGGCACCTCTGACTTCAGAATCTCTTGGCTCACTTAAATTTTGTCAACAATGCAGATCAAAGAAGATGCAGCCTCCTCCCTCTAAGGGAAAGGGAACACTGAAAGTTCAACACTTCTGCTCTGCCGGAGCCATGGTGTGACAGGCAGGGAGCCCAAGATGTATGCACAGAAGTTGCTGAAGAACACCCGTGACTTGACTCGTAAGAGGTAAAGTGCTGAGCAGTATGTGGGGGGAGAGGCAGAAAATCCACAGTAAAACAGATTGCATTAATTATTTTGCTCATGGAATAATATGCTTGTTTGCTTATAAAGAAAAAAAAAAAAGGTGTGGGGGGAGAGGGGATCTAGGCAGAAAATCCACAGTAAAACATTGCATTAATTATTTTGCTCATGGAATAATATGCTTGTTTGCTTATAAAGAAAAAAAAAAAGGGTTTCTTCCACTTGGATTGCACCTTTCTGGCCATGTGCAAGCAACAGACAAACTTCTGTATATGAGCTCTACTTGCTTCGGCACAACTCTCAATGGTTTCATGATGAATGCCTAAACAAGCATCAACAACTATCTTGGAAAATTACTCCTAGAATTGGGAAGCACAGATTTGCCTGCTTCTGTAACTGCTTGCTGCATCTGCCACTTGTTAAAGTTCTAATCATTCTCACAGTCTGTCATGCCTTTGCCCTTATCTTCGCAGACACAAACTGGTACCAAAGAGAGAATAAGTATTTATCACAGGAGTCCAGGGAAGGACTTAGGCTTTCAGAACAATTCCAGTGAAGATCTACCTGTTTAGTTAAATAATCACCTACAGTGATACCATTACTAATGCTGAAAGCTGTAACAAGCTTTAGCTTCTACTCAGAGCTTGTAAAACTCCCTGTTCTGTGTCCACTAATCACAGGAGGCAATATAAAAATGTTTTTAAGGAGCTGGGTACTCATCTAGCAACTTCTTCTTTTGCTGTGCTTTGAACTGAGACTAGAAGGTAACACAGGGTAACGACAGCTTCAAACATGAAGCTGTACCTGAGCAACTGATTTTCACTGTTAAAACTACTGTACGTAGAGGATGCTCTGAAATGCAGGCCACAGCCACATCCTGCTGAGGATGCTGGAGGACAAGTGCTTGACTTTTCCTTGAGATGTACCAAGATACTAAAAAGAAATTATTTTAAGGGGTGGGGAGAAGTAACAAAGACACTGATGAGAGCTGATTATATCCTACAAAATTTGCAGTACCCGCCCCCCCTTTATTTTGCAAAAGTTAGGTATAAAGTACACAAGATCCCGTAACAGTTGTCTTTTAAAATTTGCATTGGAAAGATACCTTACTTAAAACAACAGCAATATGTGGTACACCTCATAGGACACTAAGCATATTTTAGCTAGCAAACCACAAATCGGATACCAGCTCAGAGATGCTCTCAAGTATAAAGTATCATACATATTAACACAAATTTCTTAAGGCTTTTGCTCCTTGGCTGTATTTTCAATAAAAACATTTGCTCTTGTGCGAAGAGCAGCCACTGCACGTCTGTTACGTTTTACCAAATTCTTAGCTGATACCAGGCTGCTGCAGCTCCCTCTTCCATTCAGTTCCCTCCCATTTAGTTGACAGGAAAGATGAGCTTTTTCCTCAGTGTGAAACTGGGCTGTGGCATCTGCTTCTCTGCATTCTGATTGCCACTCTTTCTGCTCACCTCTTGATTCACTGCTGTCAGGATGGTGAGAATATCTTCTCCTCTGCAAAAACACAAGTATATTTTGCATTAGGGTGGCAGTTAATGTCAGAAAAATTAGCACATTCTCATATATCTTGATCTATACCAGTGCTAATGGCTCCTGTTATAAATAGGCTTCAAAGCAGTTAGATAAACTGCTTTGAACGATCTATATGGTATTGCTCTATCCTACATTACTATTTTCACTCCAAGCGAGCGCTCCCACTGCGTATCATCTACCTCTGCATCCAAATCAAACTCCTGTCATTCAGAAGGAAAATACACGTGTTGCCAAAAAGCAGCTTATGGAAACATAGTTACCGAGGACAGCTGTACTCCAAGTGCTGGCACAAAGCCTGTATGTACCAGGTCCCCTGCCTTGGGCTTCTGTAGGAAACATAATCTTGCAGGGTAGCCATGCCCAAGAGGAAGTCTGCCTCTGTAGGGATGCAGTCGAGCTGAAATCTTGCATCTATTTCTACAGAAGAATCTTGCTCTCCAGAATCTGTTTCGATGGTCACACCTTTCTGGCAAACATCACCTTGGCAGGCCTGAACAAAAAAGACTTTTGGTTTTCCAGCAAGTGAGCGGCAATTCTCTCCAGTGAAAGAAGTGGTCAGATCCTGGATAGGTACTTCCTGCCCATCCACACCATATATAATGCCTTTTTTCCCATGAGACAGGATACAGCAAACAAAACAGTCTTTGTCCTTGTGGTCTTCGCACCGGTAGATGTTCACAGTCTTACGGATTTCCTCTGCGGTGAGGTCTCTGTATTCTGCTATTGTAAAATGAAGCTTGCTAAAGACTTTTCTTAGAGCCGCTGGAAAGTAAACAGAAGGGGAATTGGAGCCTTTTCATTACATGAAGGTTGGACTCTGCAACTGCAAATTGCATTTCTAGAGATCTTTTTTAAACATCCTGGTACAATACTGTCACTACTAGTTACATTCCTG